>NC_056748.1:157528109-157828109 GCF_019279795.1 Protopterus annectens | reverse complement strand
CAAAATACCAAACTTACAAAAAACTGAAATAAAAATTCCCTTTGCAATACGTACACTAAAACACTTGTGTGACCCACAGACCTAATTTCTCTGAAAAGTAGTAGTGCTGTAGATAGGGATTTTCCAAGGTAAGACATAGGGTTATATTAAAAGCAAGGTTTAGGTAAGGATTAGGGTTAAGATTAGCATGCATTACTATGGTGGCTAAGGAGGAAGCTCCTCCCACCCACCTAACTCTACAGCCTACCTTTAAAAAATACTTTTATATATTAGTATCACTACACAAGACAGCTCAGACACATGCATGCAAATACACACACACACACACACACACACACACACACACACACACACACACACACACACACCTAAATCTAGTCTCTTACCTAATCCAAATTGTAACTCTAACTCACAAATTGATGAAGACAGATTTCCAACCCTAATATAAACCCACTTACCTCTTTTGACAACACACATATTCAGAAAAAACAAACTTTAAGTAAAACAAACCTTTGAAATGCAACCTTGCATATGTGTATGTGTATGCACAGTACAGAGTCAATTATCCAAACCAGCCTTGCAAAGTTTTTGGGTAGGAGATATCAAAAAGTCTCACTATGTGAACATTACATGTATTTGCTTGAGCATGTTCTAGGCTCCCAATGGAGTGACCTCAGCACAAGAATCTGTAATAATTGGCCGTTTTGGGCCATTTCTAGCTCTTTGAAGTTCCCTGCCTAAACCCTGCTTTTAATATAACCCTATGTCTTACCTTGGAAAAACCCTATCTACAGCACTACTACTTTTCAGAGAAATTAGGTCTGTGGGTCACACAAGTGTTTTAGTGTACGAATTGCAAAGGGAATTTATATTTCAGTTTTTTGTAAGTTTGGTATTTTGAGTTGTTAGTAATGCGAATATTCCAAATGTTTTTGTTGACCTTATGTGCTCATTTGCTTGAGCCTGGTTCAAGGCTCCCGAGAGCACCCCAGCACTACCAGGTTATACCTCATACCATGCTTTTCGGCCCCAAAACTTGGACCGAACCACAAAAGGAGGGGGAGTATCAATGTTCGTCAAAGATACCCACACCTCCAGGTTGGTGGCACAACACGAAGCATCAGAGACTATCCATGTGCAACTAACAGTGGGTAAAACTGCCTTCCAGTTTATAGCCTGCTACAGACCACCCCCCCAAACCCAGGAACCCCACTCGGCCTTCCTGAGAACACTGAAAAATATGAAGGTCTCTCCAAACACCATTATATTGGGCGACTTCAACTACCCAAACATAGACTGGGAGCATTATTCTAGCTCCAACACCCTAGCCCAAAGGTTCCTAGAATTTATAAACTCAAATGCTATGGAACAACTTGTTACCACTCCCACAAGAGGGGAAAACATACTGGACCTGATCATCACCAACATGGGGACTCTATGCTCCAGACCAGAAGTGTATCCCTCACTGGTAAGATCAGACCATAAACTAATCTCAGTGGATATTCACATCCCGACCCCACCCCCTGCCCAGAAAACCACAGTGAAAAACTTCTCTAAAGCAAATTTCACACTCCTCAAAACCGAGGTGGAATCCTTCAAAGCCCCCGGGCCTGTGGAAAATACGGCCCAGACCGCAGAATCCTTTATAAACGCATTCTATGAACACCTTCAGGAATGCATGGATCATGCAATCCCAAATAAAACCAAGACCCAATCCTCCAAAGACAGACATCCTGTCTGGTGGACCCCAGCCATAAACAAACTATACAATAGAAGGAGAAAGCTACTAATGATAGAGCAAAATCCCAAAAAGGGAAGGCATCTCTGATCAGTATTAGCAAAAAACTACGGGCACTCATAAAATCATCTAAGGCCAGCTTCGAGAGAAAAGTTGCACAGGACACTAAGGATAATCACAAGGCTTTCTTTAGTTATGTTAGGAACCTGGGTGGGAATTCCCAGATATGCTCAGAATTAGTCCAAAATGACAAAAAATACACCAAACCCACAGACATTGCCAACATCCTAGCTGACAGGTTCAGCGCAAACTTCTCCCTCCCACCAAAAGGGCAAATATCTATCCCAGCAGAGTGCTGCCCCCCCTGATATCTCAGATGCTCAGGTAAGAGACGCCCTCTCCAAAGCAAAAAACACAGCATCAGTGGGACCAGACGCTGTCCCGGGCTGCGTCCTACATGAACTCCAAGAAGAGCTAAACCCAAACATAAAACTACTGTTCAATCTCAGCCTTACTACAGGATATGTACCCAAAGAGTGGTGTACAGCAACAGTGGTCCCTCAACACAAAGGTGGTGCCTCAACGGATGCTGGAAACTATCGCCCCATTAGCCTGACTAGCTTGATCTGCAAAGCTATGGAAAGGATCATCATGGACCTCATAAATAAAGATATTGGGGACCTACAGACACTGGATCCTACCAAGTTCGGCTTTGTTAAGGGCAGATCCGGCCTCTTAAACCTGGTCGATTTCTTTGAAACCGTCACCAAGGCCATTGATGAGGGGAAGGTGGTCCACACAGCCTACCAGGACCTTGCAAAATCCTTCAATACAATACCCCACTCGGCATTATAGATAAGCTCACCAGCTTAAATATAAACCCCTATGTCACTAGATGGGTGGCAAACTGGCTCAAGGACAGAACCCACATGGTTAGAATTGCTTTAGCCATGTCAGACTCCAAACCAGTTACAAGTGGCATCCCACAAGGCTCAGTCCTGGGACCTCTCTTGTTTGGTATATATTTCTCGGAGGTACAGGCCAACACGGAAGGACTGTGGCTGACCAAGTTCGCAGATGACTGCAAACTGGGTGCCATAATCGACTCTCCAGCCGACACAAGCATCCTCCAAAAGGCCTCATAGAAACAGACAACTGGTGCCAGAGCCATGGCCTCAAGCTAAATGCCAAAACGTGTATAGTCATCCCCTTTGGCAAAAACAAAGTGCCCACAAATTACCACATAGGTGGTAATCCATTAAGTACAGAAGAAGTAATTAGGGACCTGGGGACCCAAGTTGATAGCAATCTCTCATTTGACAACCACGTGGCCAAAGTGGTTAGTAAAACATTTTATATAGCCCACCTTATCATGAAGGGATTCACATCTAGATCAGGGGAGGTCATCGTGCCTCTTTACTCATCCCTCATCAGGACCATAATTGAGTACAATGCCCCCTTTGGGATGTACCTTACCAGACACCTGCAGCAACTGGAAAGACCCCAAAAGTACATCACCAAGAGGATCAAAGGGCTCAAACAGATGCCATATGCTGCCCGGTTAAAGAAACTCCAGCTCTACTCAATGGCATACCGCCTGCTCAGAGGCGATCTGTGCCTGACGTATAAAGCCATGTTCAACCCGGAATTAATGGACATGCTGCACCTCAGAAAATCCAAATCCCATCGAGCTATGCACTCGAGAGACTTGAACCTCAGCACTGAAATAAATAGGACATGCTGGAGGAACAGATTCATAACCCAGAGGCTCCCTTCACTCTGGAATAAAATCCCAGTCCAGGTTAGGCAGAGTCCCTCATTGACTCTCTTCAAGAGGAATCTTGATGAGTGGATGGGAGATCATAGGTTTACCCAGGGTATCACTTCTGTGTCACTGTTAGACAGAGGCACAGTATACTAACCTCGAAAAAGGGCATAGCAAAATTAATTTAAAATGGGTGGTGAAAGCCAAACATACTCTGGCTAGGCTTATAAATGCCCTAGGGCAGATAGCCTAGTATGACCCTATGAACCTATGTTTTTTGAGCTTATAGCCAGCTCATATGCGAAAAATATTCTTTATTGTCCACTGGAATCACTGAATGGTTGAAAAGTGTATTCCTGCACGCAGAAAGAAAACAAGATTTTAGAATTTGTTTAGCCAGTTCAATTATGTTTGATTATCTGAACTATCCTAGGTCCCAATTAGTTTGGATAATCAACTCTCTACTGTATATGTAGATATATATGTATGTGTATATGCATGTGTATGTATTGTATATGTTCTGTATAGAAACTGCAGTGATGAACAGACGAATGCGGTATAGAATTAATAGTAGGTAGAAAACAGAGAGTGTCTACAATATTATACATGAATATTCCTGGTGAAGACAGATTGGTTACAGGCAGTGCTCTTTTAACATGTCTTAAGGGTTTAGTGATCTTGTAACATGTCAGGTTTGATCCTGAGTGCTGATTACTTACTTTACATGATTTCTCTGTTTATGCCTGGATTTCCTGAGGATGCTCTGATTTCCTTGCACTTCGTAAAAATATGGCAGTGGAATGGTAACTCTAAGTTACCAGTAACAATTGCGCTTGACCTGCCCTTGTGACTTGAGTAGTGGCTGAAACATATCAGCAATGACAAACCGACTTACCTGGTTAACACATAAATAACTAAACAGGCATCATTAACCTTAAACTGGAACTACTTATCTGAAATCAGTATATTTTTATAACATAAGTAATTCAACTTCCTTTTCTGAATGTCTTGTTAGCCCTGTATTCTGCCATTTCTAAAATTGTTTACTTCCTTGTTGGTGTCACTAAGGAATTCTTATCCTTTTTTGTGATTACATATTCCGGCACTATTGCTTTTAAATTACAGACCTCACCCTGCTGAGGTCAGTAACCTTAATGACATGGCCTTAGGGTTGCATTTCTTTAAACTGAAGCAGTGGGCGAGGTCAGGAATGTTTTTGGCAGCTGGAATTATTAACTGCATCCTTAGTTCTGTTTGAATATTCTGTGCTTCTGGGTAAACATTTTCATTCAAAGTATGTACACCTGTGTTTTAACATACATGCACACATCCTTGTTTTATGGTTCTTCTTTGTTTCTATTAGACATATGGAAGGTAAGATTTAAGATTTTAATAGCCCAAATTGTAGGTTATATTTGCACACTGCTATGAACTTGTGGTAATGTCTGATACCTTTTTGCCTGTCTCTTCATAATTATATTGACAGAGTCAGCATATGGAAACACTTCATATAATCGAACATTCACAATCTCAAACATGTTTAACACTGGCAGAAGTGAACAAAACTCATTTGATTACTTCTGCTGGTGTTAACTCTGTGTAAAATTGTGCACAGTGTGAATGGGGGAATTTGTCCTTTTGCCACTGTTGAGCGAGCTCAGAATTGGTATATAAAATTTGCTACAAACAACATAAGTGTTGTTTTTTCAGTGTTTTGGCTTTCGATCTTTCAGGATTTATCATTAGCCATTTGAGATTTTTGTACTTTGATGTTTAGAAGTACACACACACACACACACACACACACACACACACACACACACACACACACACACACACACACACACACACACACACACACACACACACACACACACACACACACACACACACACACACACACACACACACACACTTTGGCTGAATGCTGTAATTAAATCAAAAGGTGCTTCAACAAAGCATTAGTTTATGGGTGTGTACACTTATGCAACCAGCTTATTATACATTTTTGTATATTTTTCCCCCTAACAGATTTGTTTGTTTTTCAATTGAATTGTACAGGTTATAGGTCACATTTAAGGTGGGAAAAGTTTTGAAATTATTTATTGTGGCCTCATTTTTTATATCACAAAAACCTGGCATTTTAACAGGGGTGTGTACACTTTTTATATCCACTATGTAAGTTCATAGGTCTGTATTAAGGTTAAGGCCTAAGTGACCATAGAGAAGTTTACCCATATCTCCTGAAAATATTGTGAGTTTGTTAGTTCCCTTGAGACTGTGGCCACACACTGTATCATAAGTGAATCACAGTTTCTTATCCAGTTATTGAGTCTGTTTTTGGAAGTACCTAGGGAGTTTCTCTGATATGTAACCAGAGTCTAACACAAAAGCAAGTGATTTGTTAGGCTGAATATCTTATACTAATTTTTTTGCTCTTAAGAGAGGGTGTTTGCTGGGTCTATGGAGGTGAAACAGATTAGAATATGTGAGATATTTCATAGCATGGAATGAAAAACTAAAAACAGTTTTCTGCAGGATCCTCTACATTTTTTTTACTCTTTCGGGATAACTCAGGTTACCTAGTCCTATGATTTTTTTTTTTGGCGCAGAATCTTTTTTTTTTTTTTTTTTGGTGCGGAATCTCTGAGGACTTTAACCTTGGCCTAATAGCTTAGAAAACATGCCGCCTATGCCCTTGCAACTCCCACTCTAATATCACCCACCCCATCCAACCACTACCTTTCTTTCCACTCCACTAACTACCTTGATTATAGCAAGCTCAGATGCTCATAAGCCTAGCACTTATTATACAGCAGGAACTTCTCATTGTAACATTTGTTAATGTATGTTGTGCACTTCACAGATAAAGATTCTAGTTGTCTACTGATGTACTTTGTTCTTCATCTGTAAATATGTTGTAAGTAATTGCTATGTTAAATTGTTAATCGCTATGTAATCCAGTGTAACTACTGTCTGTTTATTTTAACTGTGGAGCTTTTCTCCCCAGGCCTCTGCTGAAAAGGGACCTACGTCCAGTCGGACACTCCCGGTCAACAAATGTAAATAAATAAATAAATAGAAAAGTGCATACTGCATGGGGCATTATATTTGATTATAGGTCCAGTAAGAAATGAATGAAGTCGAATTGTACTTCTTTAGACCTGGGAAATACCTTGAAGGATACGTTATTTAAAACAGAATGATTTTCTACTCGTGACTAAGGCATGGCAGACAAAGGAGAACTAATTATCAGCATGAGTCTTTGATCTATGAAGGCTGTGCTTGGTTTGAGGGACATGTCATTTAAATGAGTTGGGGACTTACCAAAGGTAATGATACTACATTTCTAAGTGTTAAGATTGAGACCACGATTAACACACCAAGTGGTGGTCTGAGCTAGCCCTTGCTGGAGAATCTAAGTGTCAGAAGAGGATTTGACAGTTACACTAAGTTTGCAGTCATCAGCAAAGTTAATTAAATACACTCCTTTTAACTTCTGCATTCATATCAGAGAAGTAGATGCCAAAGGAAGGTGACCCAGGGCAGGCGTTTGTGGGACCTTGCTTGTGAGATTTTATTTTTATTAGAGAAAGTACACCTAGTCTTTGCCAAATGAGTTCTGTCAGTGAGCCACCTATCTGTTACTTATTTTATATTTGTTTACCGGAATAGTCCAGCTGGGCTGTTAACCCCTTTACAGCAGAGGCCCAGGGGGAAAAGCCCCACATTACAATCATATTTTACATTCAAACAGTAGCATGTAATATATACAGATATTTGAAATAAAATATTAGTAAAATATATAAAAGCAGGGTAGATTGCAATGATAGGTTAATTCACACCTAGGTTGTACATACAGAAATTCACACAGTGCAATATAGGGTACCACTGCTCTGGAACAGACTCCCCGTCCATTTAAACAAAGCTCATCCCTGTCCATATGAAGTGCAATGTGGCTATAGAAAATGTACTAAGTCCAAGCCAATATTGCCCATTGACTTCCAGAGATTTCTCCAGGTGCACAGATAAATCACTTAATCTACAAACATAAAATCCAGCAATGGGCAACAGAAAACATAAAAATAGTGCAGCAATAGTGCAAAAATGCAATTTAATAGAAAAAAAATGAGCCGTCCTTCAGCAAGGTTTGTCGCAAATAAATAACTAGTGCCAAAATTGTAGACTGAAGTGAAATGCCAAAAAATGTATTGTTGTATCCCCAGGGAACTACCCTATTAACAATATTCCCTAAGAACTGACCCAGTTGTTCATGTTTACCAATGTGCAGTTGTGGGTCTAGGAATCTTAAACCTCTTCTGCAACATCAACTGAATGGTTTGGAGGATCAGGTACATCTCACAGAGGATACTGCTGTTGTGGAACAGGCACCCTGTCCACATAAATCAAAGATCATCCCTGTCCATTTTCAAGCACAACTTAGATTTGTGGGTGGGAAACAGATACTTTACCTCAGGACTGCCCTGGTAGTAGTAATGGACAGAGGCAGCTCTTAAATGTTTTGTCCTATGCATGAGTCCTCTTAAATTATCTATGGTATGATCCCAGCTATTTTAATTAACGGTAATATAAAATTATCGACCACAGGATGAGTAAGGCCAGGCTGTAACCAAATGGAATAGGTTATTTTGAGCACTAAAAGGAAAACTGACAAGGCTTAAAATAGTCTGCAAAGGCAGCTAGCCTAGTACTTGCCTACGAACCTGTCTACGCATTGGATTTGTTATAGACCCTCTGTAAAAATCTGTGCTGTGATTCATCGACCTTCTGTTCAAAATATTGCTGTCCAGAACAGATTCTACTAACACTCATAAATTAAGAGTTTGGAATAATGAATAATCTGTCTAGGGTGGCAACTCGTGACCTACAGTAGAGAATTTTTCATATGGAGTTTCCTGTATAATGCAGAAGAAACTGAACCATTATTTTTTTTTTACAATCACGTCCAAAAAAGAAATATTTTAAAACTATAATTAAGAGTAACTTGAATATCTGAATATCTCACTTATTCTCATTCATTAAGAATTGACAAATCAGATTTCCAAGTACACCAGGAATTGTTCAAACAATGACTTCAGATATCCCCAGCATGCAAAAAAGGTTATGAGACTCCTCATAAATCTCCAAAATAAAATGTCGAGATAACAGACACGGCTAGGGGTGAAAAACATTTATTTATAATAGTTGTAAAAGTAAGCGCCTTCACGTCTTATCTTGGGTGCTTCATCAGACTTTATCCAAATAATGTAATAAGTTACACTTAAGTAGCTCTCTCATTAAAACATAATTAACGAATACGATCCATCCAATCAGTTCAGACAAATAATTAGAAAACCTTACAAACTATTCACAGAACAGACTAAAACATTTAAAAATTCAAACCTAAAAATCTGAATATGAAAAATTTAAAAATATATGTATATAGATAGATGAGTATACACAAAAAAGTGTACTTAAACTTACTTTGAGCAACTTAGAATTAAAAAAACTATGTTGCATTAAAAGCAGTAGACGGCACTATAGTACAATATATCTCATTCATCCATTCATGAAAACTGCCACTATGTTCACAATGATAAGCAAAAAAGAAATAATATATCAATCCATATGTGACAATTGGGGAGAGATGGGTGAAGGCTGCCAGCCTAGTTAAATAGAATTTGATATATAATTCTGGCATTTGTAAATAAATGTAAAATACAGGCATGTTTTCTTGAGTGTAGAAGAATGTGAACTTCAAGATTGTTACAACATTGCCCCCTTGCTGTAAAGAAAAACTAAGTCAAGCCTTTCAAATTTGTCTTTTGAAATTGAAATGATTTTATGACATTCTTTGATCTTTAAAGTTGGTTCCGATCAGCCTGGCTAAAGACATTCTGTCTATTGTGTTAACTAAGGACTAATTGCTAGAGTGTATATGTGAAATGCCTTTTAGTGTTGTATTTTCCTGTGCAGGTGTTATCTTGCTAAATAATGTAAATGGAGTTTCTATTAGCCTGGGAACTCAGAGCAGGTGTCAAGATGATGCAATACGAATACTGGGAAAACCTATGTGTCAACAATGATGTCATTTTGGGAGGGCCTTAGAGACATGTTTGTTAGTAATGTTTAAATACTATTTCTCACAAGGGACCAGAGAGCATTTTGATCTTGATATCCAACTTACCAGCACTCTGCTTATGCTCACATGTAAGTATTTAGCACTGTGATTTCTTGTAGGAATAGTTAAAGCTAGTAATGATTAATTAGGTATTTGTCTTTGAAATCAGACCTGTCCTACTGAATTATTTTAAGTTTCTGTGTGATCTCTGAACTCTTAGATATTTCTGTGGTGTAGTAGTTTTGTCTTGTGTTTTAATTATTAAATATTTTTAAAACCTTCTACCTGTGGCTGATTTGTGTAGAGATAAGCTCTAGAATACATTGCATATTTATAGAGGTTATTGTAACAGGTCACTCTAAAGTAAGCCTCGACTGTTAGTTATACTACCATTGGATAATAATATTGCACAGTAATAATTGGACAGCCTTTTAAGGGCCTTTGGGTAGCTGATAAGTATTAGCTGGTGGTGTCAGCAATTACTACCATATAGTCTGGGTAAAGGGGCACAGCTGGCGAATCTGTGTCCGCCTTTCCCAGGAGTGTTTAAGAAAATGTATAAATACTTATCTCAAAGTGTGTGTGTGTGTGTGTGTGTCAGCTACTTGGAAGGGGCACAAAGCACTGGTTGGACAGAGAGTGTACTGGAGATTTTAGCTTGCCCAGTTAGGTTGAGACCTGGACCCTATAGCTGTGCCAGTGGGGAGTCTTATTGGTGGCCTGGTGAGCAAGGGAGCAACCAGCCCCAGACTGACTGTGATCTCTGTGTGCACTTAAGGGAAATTGTACTTTAATGTGTGTATTAGTTATCCTTTTCTCTTCTAGGAGACGACCTCCCTGGTGTTGGTGGTGAGGATTGAGGCTCCTTGATTGCTGGGCCAGGGCACGGTCGTCACAAGTATTTGCAGTGGTGGGATCTACTTCACATACTAATTGACGTGTGGTGGTGTGGGGTAGAGCGAATTCCTGTAGCTTATGTACAGTGATCTCTAAAAGTGTTTTGTACTCTAAAACAGCCTCACAGTGTATACTCAGAGTTCAGATCACAATTGTTTTAGTTCTTTTGTTAGCTTAGTGTTAGTCAGGGTGAGCAGGTAGCATGTCAGCAGAGGAGTATGGAAAGCTGACAAGGTTCCAGCTGGCGAGATGTGCTAGACTAGGGGACTGGTGCATGGAAACCTGACTAAAGCAGACCTGATTGCAGCCTTGGTTACAGCTGCATCAGAAAACAGCAGCCTGGAGGACAATCAGACTGACAGTGGAGATACAATATCCTCGGAGAATGGACAGCTCAACTTTTCTGCAGTGGACTTAAAAATCCAGCTGGAGCTAAAGAGACTTGAGTTGGAGGCCAGGCGTATGGAACTAGAAACAGCTGAGAAAATGAGGAGTCTACAAGCTGAGGAAAATGAACGACAGAGGAGGCATGAGAGGGAAATGCTGACTCTTCGCCAAAGTCATGGAGGTAATGGGGAAGGGAGTAACTGGACCCCAAAAGCACAAAAGGTCAGTAAATGTCTTCCACAGTTTAAAGAGGGGGATAATTTTGATTGCTTCATTCATATGTTTGAGCGGGTATGTAAACAGTATGAAGTTGACCAAAGGCTCTGGGTACGGTTCCTGACCCCCTTACTCCATGGTAAAGCTGTAACTTCTTTAGCAAAAATGCATGACACTGACTATTTTGATTATACTGCTGTAAAAAGACATTTGTTAGAATGTTTTAAGCTAACATCTGAAATGTTTAGGAAAAAGTTTTGTGAGCATAGACACAAGGCAGATGAAAATGTATGTGAATATGTTGTTGAACTGAGCACTTATTTTCATAGCTGGGTGAGTGGATGTCAGGTCACCACTTTTGAAGGGCTGGCAGACCTTTTAGTAAGAGAACAAGTCCTTAGCACTTTGCCTGAGGACATGAGAATCTGGTTAGTTGATAAACAGCGTGCTTCTTCAGAGGAGCTGGGGAAGAAGGGAGACCTGCACCTAGCAAGCAGGGCAGCCCTGCACAGGAAAGGGACCCCCAGTACTCTCATGGGACTAAAGGAACCCATGGTGGGCAGCACAGACTGCCCCAACAGAATCTGCCAGTAGCAGGGGAAGCCACTAGTCCAGGTACATGTCCAGGACCTAGGGTGAAGTGTTTTGAATGCAACCAGTCGGGCAGTGTGGCATACAGGTGTCCATGGAGGCAAGGTGGGGAACCAAAGGTGAGGGAGCCAGTAAGTGGTAAAGACAAAATGCCAATAGTAGGCTGTCTTGAGACAACAGGTGTATGGAACTGCCATCCTGCAGATGTCCTGAGAAGGAAGGATTTGGATGAGGCAGTACGATGTACTTATGCAGTTACATGCAGTGTGGCTAGGAGACAAGCATGTGGGTCTGGTAGCCTGGGGGAGACCCTGACAGACTGCATACTTGCAGCCAGGACTGCTGAGGTGGTTACTTCAGGGAGTGAGCTACACTGTAGCAGTGATACTGAATGTGAGCCACAGCTCCTTGTGGGTACTGATTTTCCCTTGGGCAGGGTAACTGCAAAGGTAAAGGTGAGTAGTAGTACCCAGGCTGACAGTGAGGCACCGCTGTCAGAGGATGCCAGACTTCCTGTGGAAGGGAGTTGGGAAGGGTTACAAGTAGAGATTTGAGACAGGCTGAGCTCTCAGACCCTACACTGCAAGGCCTGAGCCAGGTAGCTAGGGAGGCACCTGATTCTCAAGAGAAGGGGGAATCTATACACTGGAACAAAGGGTTACTGTACAGAGAGTGGACCCCTGAGTGAGGGCTAGAAGGTGAGAGAGTACAGCAGTTGGTAGTGCCTAGAGCTTACCATCTGGCGCTTCTAGCCATAGCCCATGATATTCCCTTTGCAGGTCATATGGGCATAAAATGTACAAAGAGGCGTATTATGCAAAACTTATATTGGCCTGGAATTTCCAGAGATGTAACAGGGTACTGCAGGACCTGTGAGCACTGCCAAAAAGTAGGCAAGGCAGGAGACAAGGTGAGAGCTCCTTTGATGCCTTTGCCTGTGATTGAAGAGCCATTTCAGAGGGTAGCTATGGATATTGTGGGTCCTCTTAGTACCCAGAGTTCCACAGGGAAAAAGTATATCCTAGTGGTAGTGGATTATGCTACACGATACCCTGAGGCAGTGGCTTTGTCCTCCATTGAGGCAGAGAAGGTGGCAAATGCTTTGCTAGAGATTTTCAGCAGGGTAGGTTTCCCAAAGAAAATACTGTCTGACAGGTGCCAGTTTTATGTCAGACCTGCTGATTTGTCTGTGGAAGTCCTGTGGGGTGAAGCACATGAAGACCACCCCCTACCATCTCCAGATTAATGGTCTTGTTGAGAGGTTAAACTCTACAATCAAGTCCATGCTATGGGCATTTGCAGATCAGTTTAAGAGGGATTGGGACAAATATTTGCCCCATCTGTTGTTTTCTTACAGAGAGGTTCCCCAGGAATCCATGTGTTTTTCCCCCTTTGAGTTGCTGTATGGGCATAGGGTAAAGGGACCTCTAGATTTAATTCGAGATGAGTGGGAAGGTGAGTGTGAGTGTCACAAGGAGTCTGCTGTGGCATATGTCCTGAACCTCGGGACAAGGCTCAGGGAACTCATGGGCCTGGCCCAGGAGAACCTGGCAGAAGCCCAACAACAGAAAAAGGTGTGATATGACAGGAATGCTCAAGTTAGAGACTATGCTGTAGGGCAGCAGGTGATGGTTCTCATTCCTGTCAGACACAACAAGTTGCAGGCAGCTTGGGAGGGACCCTATAAGGTGGTAAGAAAGGTAAGTGATGTTAGCTACATGGTGGAAGTGGTAGGCAGACGTCAGGGGCACAAATTGTACCATGTTAACATGATGAAACCTTACCACGATAGGGAGGCCCTTGTGCTGAGCATTTGCAGTGGATTGCAGGAGGAATCTGAGGGAGTTCTGGGGACTGATCTCCTCAGTGAGGCTCGGGCTGACACCTCGGTGGAAGGGGTAGCAATGTCCCAGCAGCTAGCTTCTATCCAGGTTTGAGAAATCTGAGCAGTGTTGCAGGAGTTTGGGGGCATGTTCACCAGGAAAACAGGGAGCACCCACCTGGTGCAGCACCAGGTGGATACCAGACCGCAAAGGCGTATTAGGCAGGCCCCTTATACGGTGCCTGAGAGAGTCAAACAGACTCTGAGGAAGGAGGTACAGGAGATGTTGGAACTAGGGGTGATTCAAGAGTCCAACAGTCCCTGGGCCTCACCAGTGGTGTTGGTGCCAAAGAAGGATGGCAGCACCATGTTCTGCGTGGATTACAGGAAATTAAATAGTCACACAGAGTCAGATGCTTACCCCATGTCTAGGACAGATGAGGCCCTAGAGCAGCTGGGTGGGGCTAAGTATCTTACAACCATTGATCTTACCATGGGTTACTGGCAGGTGCCCTTGACTCCCAGTGTTAGAGAGAAGTCAGCCTTTGTGACTCCTGTTGGCTTGTATGAGTTCACAAAGATGCCCTTTGGGATGAAGAATGCCCCAGTGACTTTCCAGAGGCTGATAGATCATATCTTAGCAGGAGCAGGTGGGTTTGCCCTTGCTTACATGGATGGTATTGCCATCTACAGCCATTCCTGACAAGAGCACCTTCAGCATGTCATGGAGGTGCTGGGCAGACTACAGAGGGCAGGGTTGACTATTAAGCTGAGCAAATGTCAGGTGGGTATGGCAGAGGTCTCCTACCTAGGACTTAGAGTGGGGAGTGGTAAGATAAGGCCAGAACCTATCAAAGTGGAAGCTATTCAGGCATGGCCCGCACCTGTTACCAAAGAGCAGGTGATGGCATTCTTAGGGACAGTAGGGTACTACAGAGAGTTCATTCCCAATTATAGTACCATAGCTGCTTCCCTCACAGACCTGACAAGGAAGAATAGGCCAGATAAGGTAGTGTGGACCCCAGCATGTGATTAGGCATTTCAAAAGCTTAAGAAAGCTTTGGGAGGACCCCCTGTGTTAGCCAGTCCAGATTACAGCAAGGAATTTGTTGAGTTGCTGACTACTGAGACTTGTCTGCATATATCAACTGGACACAAGGTGATTTAAGTATACTTTTTTCTGCACTTATTTAAGATTTGATTTAGTAACTATTGTGTGTCTTTGATTCAGTAAATATTGTGTGTCTCTGTCCATCTGCATTTAGTTGTCTGAAGTGTGAAAAAGTTTAGCCATCTGGGCTCATTGAAAGTTGTTAGACTGCTTTGAAATTCATGTGTTAGTGTTAGCCTGGGGGGTTCTACTTGCATTAAAATCTGTGTTGGTTACATTTCCAGTAATCATTTTAATCGGAGTTGCTGGCTACTGAGACTTGTCTGCATATATCAACTGGACACAAGCTGATTTAAGTATACTTTTCTCTGCACTTATTTAAGATTTGATTCAGTAAATATTGTGTGTCTTTGATTCAGTAAATATTGTGTGTCTCTGTCTATCTGCAGTTAGTCCTCCCCCCCGTCCATGTTTCCTGTTGTGGTGTTAATCTTGGTGGTTTTGGAATTGTCCACCCCTGCTGAAAATCTGTTTTTTCACATTCCTCCTGGACCCATCTCATTTGCTCACTCAACTGAGTACAGTGAGATCATATTTTGATTTCAGATACTCCTACCAGTCCCATCTCCTCTGCTGTGTACAGAGAGAGCACTTGGGAGGGACATTCCCCTATAGTATCTTAATATGCTCTGTTTTCTCCCTCTCCAAAAAAAAAAAAATTCCACTTCATCTGCTTTACTGTATTTGTGTTTCTTCCTACTTTATTACCTTATTTTGCTTTTGTCTCTTCTTAAAAGTACTCAATTGAATTTATTCTGCTGCCTTTATTACTGCTTGTTAGTAGCCCGATTAAACTGTAACTGTTATTCTAAGCCTTTTGGTTTAAGCACTCGGGCTTCAAACCAGTTGTTTTACATTAAGAAGGTTTGTGGTCTGCACTGTTGTGGCAGGACAGGTAGCATTCATCCTTCTAAGTTGGGAACTGCTGACTTGAAGGCTCCATGTCTGTTATTCTAAAAGTGTATTACTTCTTAGTTAAGCACTTGGGCTTCAGGCCAGTTATTTTACATTAAGAAGGTTTGTGGTCTGCACTCTTGTGGGAGGAGAGGCTAGATTCGGCCCTACTGAGTTGGGAATTTCTGGTTAAAGGCTTATTGCGCATGCTTACTTGAACTGTTTCTTTATGAAATCAGTATGCCTTGTTTGCTGTAGCATAGACTAGATTCAGGCCTGCTGGATCTAGATTTGTTTGTATAACTTGTGCACTGATCCAGGCTGTCTTTTTTTGGAGAAGGTTTCTCTGTACCATAGTGGCAGGAGTCTGCGGTTAGAACTTGTCTGATTGAAGACTGCTGGAACAGGACTCAGTTTTGAGCTTTTTAACTGGTTAATTGAATAAAGTGTTGTTTTGATTGTATCTGCTCTATTTTCTGAAAAAAAATATACTTGTTTCCCACCTTTCTGAACTAGTATAGTCCAGTTTTCAGGTCACTGCTGAATCCAGGGCTGTGTTACAAGTTTCTGTGTTGCCCATACCTTACTTGGATAGAAGGAAGTTTCATTGTTTACCTGTGAGAGAGGGGAGCTTTGAGCAGCCTATCTGTCCCTGGAGGAGTGGTTTCAGCCCAGACGTTAGTAGTTTATTGACCATTTTGGGCTAATTTCTATCTCTTTCACTTCCCTGCTATAAAAAACGCATTTGCGCAGTTTTTGCACTTGTATTCCACTCAGCAAGTGCATTCCAGGTGTTCTGCAGAGTCTACAGCAGCAGAGAGACAAAAGAGTGACTTTGGAGTGATTAAGTATCATGTTTTTGCTTTTCTTGCTGTCTTAACTAATTCCGCTTAAAACGCCAGTTTTTTAGCGTTTCTGTGATTTAAAAAAGTTTGTTATTGCCACATATTGTACTTATTTGCTGCCTGCACTTGAATAAGTCATTTTTGTGTTTAAATAATCTGTTTAACTGTTGTAGGCTACACACTAAAGTGTGATAGCCTTTTCTGTGCATTTAAAGTGTTGTTTTAATTGTATCTGCTTTATTTTCTGAAAAAAAAACAACCCCCCCAAAAAATATACTTGTTTCCCGCCTTTCTGAACTAGTATAGTCCAGTTTTCGGGTTATTGCTGAATCCAAGACTGTGTTACAAGTTTCTGTGTTTGCCCATACCTTACTTGGATAGAAGAAAGTTTCTCTGTTCACTTGTGAGAGAGGGGAGCATTGAGCAGCCTATCTGTCCCTGGAGGAGTGGTTTCAGCCAGAAGTTAGTAGTTTATCGGCCATTTTGGGCTATTTTCTATCTCTTTTACTTCCCTGCTATAAAATCCGCATTTGCAAGGTTTTGCGCACTGGGCAGTGCTGGTTAGCTAGAGTTAAACTATTCTCGGCTCCACGAACTCTACTCTTCAGTTTTTCCGTTGGAAGTAGACAAACCTTCAACTTTATCACTCAAAGCATTCATTTCACAGTCAAGCACTTGCTTAAAACTCATAGCAAGCACTAATTAACCCTAGCACTAGACCCCCCCCTATACTGTCCAGAAGGACAAGGCTCTCTATTCGTCCCCACCAGCCAATCAGAAAAACAACTTGCTCTACCTATTCAGGCATATCCAAAGGGCAGTTTTCGGTGTACTCTCCAGTCCAACTGGTGAATCTGGGCATTTTGAGGCAATGTTACAACTGCCTCATGTACACAGACAACCTCTCTTCCTACCACCAAACACTAATACATGCGAGAGATGCAATTATACAGCCAAACTGGAGGCAAAGCTCTCTCAACCCAAGACTGGAACTGACAGTCAAGAGGAGAAGGGTAATACTTGCAACACACCACCAGTCTCACATAGACCTAATAAACCAACACCAGCAAATAACATACATGAATACATGAAAACATACTCAGAGGCTCTAAATAAAAATCTGCAAAAGCAACAGAGACCTCCAAAGCAGACATCCAAGCAACCTTCACACCCCATCACCAACCATGAAACACATACTTCACATAATCAGTGTGCCATGCAATCACAGCCCTTAAGGCAAAATAACATACCCAACACACTAGTAATATGCGACTCTATAGTCAGGCACACTAATGTCCTACTAACTAGGCTGGACAAGGAGAAGGTTACAGTTAGCTGCCTGTTGGGTGCCAGGATCCACCACATAACACAAGCACTCGGGTCACTCCAGAACAAGTACAAATATGACTCTGTCATTGTCCATGTTGGTGTGAATGACCGCAGACGTACCTCCCTCGACTACATGAAAAGAGACATGGAAGAACTCTCTGATCATGTAGCCCAGGCCGGTATGAACCTGACCCTGAGTAGCATCCTGCCCTCACCAAGAATGATGCCACAGTATAAAGAAAAAATGATCAATTTCAACAATTGGCTAAGTTTCTGGTGTCATTCAAAGGGGATCCAGTATCTATCCACCTGGGATGACATGCTCAAAAGCCACGTTGTTTCACAAGAGATGGCTTGCACCTGCCACCCTTAGACTTTTGAATACTGGCCAAGGCTCTGGCCACCCCCATAGTGCCTTTTTTAGGCAAGGCTCAAAAGACAAACCCACTACCATAAATAGCACAAGTAACCAAAAACCGAGGGTAATGCTACTCAATGCCAGAAGTTTAACCCTCAAAATGCACGCACTCGAGGCACTCCTCAGTATGGAGAACATCGACATCTGTGCAGTAACAGAAACCTGGTTTAAGGCTCCTGAGAGCACCCCAGCACTACTAGGCTATAACTCATACCATACCTTTCGGCCACAGAACCAGGACAGAAACACAAAAGGTGGGGGTGTATCCATATTCATCAAGGATATCAATACCTCCAGGTTAGTGACGCAGCACAATGCATCAGAGATCATCCATATGCAACTAACAATGGGCAAAACTGCAATCCAAATTGTAGCTTGCTACAGATCACCCACCATGACCCAGGACTCCCATTCCACATTTCTGGAGACACTGGGAAATATGAAGGTCCTACCAAACACCCTAATACTGGGTGATTTCAATTACCCAAACATAAACTGGGAGAACTACTCAAGTACTAACTCCCTTGCCCAATGCTTCCTAGAATTTATAAACTCGAATGCCCTGGATTAACTGGTCAACACCCCCACCAGAGGGAACAACATATTGGACCTGGTCTTCACCAACATGGGTGACTGGTGTTCCACACCGGAGGTCAGCCCCTCGCTGGTTAGATCAGACCATAGACTAATCACTCTGGATATCCACATTCCGTCCCCACCCCCAATCAAGGAAACCACTGTGAAAAACTTTTCAAAAGCAAACTTCACATTAATTAAGACCAAGGTGGAAAGGTTCACAGCCCCCATGCTAAAGAAAAATGCTGTCCAAGCTGCTGAAACCTTTACAAAGGCACTCTATGAGCATCTGCAGGAATGCATGGATCTTGCTATCCCAGGTAAAACCAAGACTCACTCCTCCAAGAAAAGGAAACCAGTCTGGTGGTCCCCTGTCATAAACAAGCTATACATCAGAAGGAGGAAACTAGTACAGAAAAGAGTAAAATCCCAAGAAGGAAAGACATCCCTGATCAGTATCAGAAAGAAACTATGATCCCTCATTAAATCATCCAAGGCTAGTTTTGAAAGAAAAATTGTCAATGACTCCAAAGATAACCACAAAGTGTTCTTTAGCTATGTCAAGAACCTAAGTGGAAACTCTCAGATCTGCTCTGATTTAGTGCAGAATGGCACAAAATACACTGAATTGACTGATATTGCCAACATTCTGGCAGAAAGGTTTAGTGCAAACTTCACCCCCCTCTCACCCCCTAAAGGGCCCATAACCATACCAGAAGAATGTAGGGCCCCATCAGTCACTAACACACAGGTTAAAACAGCCCTATCCAAAGCCAAAAACACAGCATCAATGGGACTGGACGGTGTCCCAGGCTGTGCCTTACAAGAGCTCCATAATGAACTAACCCCTCACCTAAACACAATGTTCAAACTCAACCTCTCTACAGGCTACTTACCCACAGAGTGGTGCACAGCAACAATTATCCCACTCCACAAAGGTGGAGCCACAACAGACCCCAGGAACTATCGCCCTATAAGCCTGACTAGCCTAGTCTGCAAGGCTATGGTGCGCATCATCATGGAACTCATTAACAGAGACATTGGGAACCTCCAAACCTTGGACCCTACCCAGTTTGGCTTTGTTAAGGGTGGATCATGCCACCTAAACCTGGAGGACTTCTTTGAGACAGTTACCAGGGCATTAGATGAGGGAAGGGAGGTACACACAGCCTACCTAGACCTTACAAAGGCTTTTGACACCATTCCCCATTCTAGTATTATAGACAAGCTCACCAGCTTGAATATAAACCCCTATGTCATGAGATGGGTTGCCAACTAGCTCATGGATAGAACCCACATGGCGAGAGTTGCAGACTCTACATTCGACTCTAAACCGGTTACAAGTGGTGTCTCCCAGGGCTCAGTCCTAGGACCCCTCCTGTTCAGTATATACTTCCCAGAGGTACAGGCAAGCATAAGGGGACTATGGCTGACCAAGTTCACAGACGACTGCAAACTAGGGGCCATAATTGATTCTCTGGCTGATACAAACACCCTCCAGAAGGGTATCACTGAGACAGATACCTGATGTCAAAATTATGGCCTCAAGCTAAATGACAAAAAGTGCATAGTCATCCCCTTTGGAAAAAATAAAGTACCTGTGAACTACCACATAGGTGGTAGTCCCTTAAATACAGAAAATGTAATGAGATATCTGGGGACCCAAGTGGATAGTAATCTCTCCTTTGATAATCATATTTCCAAGGTGATTAGAAAATCCTTCTATGGGGCTCACCTAATCACAAAAGGGTTCACATCTAGAACAAAAGAGGTTATTGTGCCTCTCTACCCATCACTCATTAAACCCATCATAGACTACAGTGCCCCATTTGGGATGCACATTACAAGACATCTGCAACAGCTGGAAAGACCACAAAAGTACCTCACTAAGAGGATTACTGGCCTTAAACAGATGCCCTATGCAGCCTGACTCGAGAAACTCCAGCTGTAGTTGGTTGCATACCGCTTATTCAGAGGTGATCTCTGCCTGATATAAAAGGCCATGTCCAGCCCAGAATTGATGGACATGCTCCACCTAAAAAAAAACAAATCCTGGAGAGCCACACACTCTAGAGATATAAACCTCACCACAACAATAAATAGGACATGCTGAAGGGATATATTCCTGTCCCAGAGACTCCTCATGCTTTGGAACAGGATTCCAATATACATCAGGTAGAGCCCCTCATTAAAACTCTTCAAGCGAAACCTTGACGGGTGGATGGTAAACAAAAAATTACCCCAGGGATCACTGCAGTGGCTCTGCTGGACAGTGGTGCAGGGAACTAATGACTCTACTGGACAGAGGCACAGGGAACTAATCTAACGGGTTGGCGAAAACCAACACATTCTGGCTAGGTTTATAAATGCCCTTGGGCAGATAGCCTGTTACTTACCTATGAACCTATCTAAGTGGATGCTTCAAACTATGGGGTGGGGGCTGCACTTAGCCAGATTTCTTCAAAGGGAGAAGAGCACCCAGTGGTTTATCTTAGTCATAGGCTAGTGTGGGCACTACAAAAACTTCAGCCTTATCTGTATGGAAGAAAATTCACTGTGATGACAGATCACAACCCTCTATCATGGTTAAAAAGAGTCAGTCAGCAAAATGCCATGTTGCTAAGATGGAGTCTGGGGTTGCAAGCATATGATATGTTAACGCAGCACCGCAGTGGGAGTAGCAATGCCAATGCAGATGGGCTCTCAAGACAGGGAATGGGGTGAGGTACACCCAGATAGACCTGACACTCTCAAGCAATGTTTCTCAAGGGACACTTGAAAAACTTGCTTGAGTTCCCCGGGGAGGAAGAGATGTGATGACTGGGCGAAGGCTGCCAGCCTAGTCAAATAGAATTTGATATATAATTCTGGCATTTGTAAATAAATGTAAAATACAGGCATGTTTTCTTGAGTGTAGAAAAACACTGTAAAATGTGAACTTCAAGATTGTTACAACATTGTCTCCTTGCTGTAAAGAAAAACTAAGTCAAGCCTTTCAGATTTGTCTTTTGAAATTGAAATGATTTTATGACATTCTTTGATCTTTAAAGTTGGTTCCGGTCAGGCTGGCTGAAGACATTCTGTCTATTGTGTTAACTAAGGACTAATTGCTAAAGTGTATATGTGAAATGCTTTTAGTGTTGTATTCTCCTGTGCAGGTGTTAGCTTGCTAAATAATGTAAATGGAGTTTCTATTAGCCTGGGAACTCAGAGCAGGTGTCAAGATGATGCAATATGAATAATGGGAAAACCTAAGTGTCAAAAATGATGTAATTTTGGGAGGGCCTTAGAGACATGTTTGTTAGTAATGTTTAAATACTATTTATCACAAGAGACCAGAGAGCATTTTGATCTTGATATCCAACTTACCAGCACTCAGCTTATGCTCACATGTAAGTTTTTAGCACTGTGATTTCTTGTAGGAATAGTTAAAGCTTGTAAAGATTAATTAGGTATTTTTCTTTGAAATCAGACCTGTCCTACTGTATTATTTTAAGTTTCTGTGTGATCTTAGAACTCTTAGATATCTCTGTGGTGTAGTATTTTTGTCTTGTGTTTTAATTATTTATTATTAAATATTTTTAAAACCTTCTACCTGTGGCTGCTTTGTGTAGAGATAAGCTCTAGAATATTTTGCATATTTATAGAGACCAGAGAGCATTTTGATCTTGATATCCAACTTACCAGCATTCTGCTTATGCTCACATGTAAGTTTTTAGCTTTTAGCACTGTGATTTCTTGTAGGAATAGTTAAAGCTAGTAATGATTAATTAGGTATTTTTCTTTGAAATCAGACCTGTCCTACTGCATTATTTTAAGGTTTCTGTGTGATCTTTGAACTCTTAGATATATCTGTGGTGTAGTAGTTTTGTCTTGTGTTTTAATTATTTATTATTAAATATTTTTAAAACATTTACCTGTGGCTGGTTTGTGTAGAGGCAAGCTCTAGAGTACATTGCATATTTATAGAAGTTATTGTAATAGGCCACTCGAAAGTAAGCCTTGACTGTTAGTCATACTACCATTGGATAATAATATTGCACAGTAATAATTGGACAGCCTTTTAAGGGCATTTTAGTAGCTGATATTATCAACTGGGGGGTGGCAGTAATTACTTCCGTATAGTCTGGGTAAAGGGGCACAGCTGAGAATCTGTGTCAGCCTTTCCCAGGAGTATCTGTGAAGTTGTATAAATACTTATCTCAAAGTGTGTGTGTGTGTGTGTGTGTGTGTGTGTTGTGTCAGCTACTTGGCAGGGGCACAAAGCACTGATTGGATTGAGAGGGTACTTGAGGTTTTAGCTTGCCCAGTTAGACTGAGACCTGGACCCTATAGCTGTGCCAATGGGGAGTCTTATTGGGGACCTGGTAAGCAAGGGAGCAACCAGTCCCAGACTGACTGTGATCTCTGTGTGCACTTAAGGGAAATTGGACTTTACTGTGTGTATTAGCTATCCTTTCCTCTTCTAGGAGACAACCTCCCTGGTGTTAGTGGTGAGGATTGACACTCCTTGATTGCTGGGCCAGGGCATGGTCATCACACCATATAACAACCACAAAGGAATATCTGTATAATATATAAAATTGAAAATATAACACAGTTGTCTAACGCAACTACTATAAAAATAATACTTTGTTCACAACAATAAAAAAATATATATCAACTATATAATGACTACAAACAATCAATACATCATGTTCATGAATCAAGCTGACATATAAACATCAAAAATCGAAATAATGATGATGGTAGTAAGTCTAACGAGTTAGTGGTCTATCATATAAAGAAGGCTTTAATGATATATTATCATTAAACCCAAACAGCTAATTTTCTTGTAATCTAATAATCCACTTTGTCTTGGATTTCTCTGTAATATTTTTAATGTCACCTAATCTTGGGTTCTTTGCAGTAAGTTCTAATACTAAAAAAGAAAACCTGTGTCTCCGACCTCTGCTATGAACATGCCTTGGTAAAGCATTGATCTCATCTTCCTTATTTATGGCATAAAGATATTTCCTAACACGTTCATTTAGTTTTGCCTACATAAAAAGCTTGACACTGTATACAATAGGTGAAGTAAATGACATTTCTAGTCCTACAATCAGCATAACATCAACATTCATAAACTCTTTTGGTAGTAGGATGAACTAACTTGTTATGGTTAACCATATATGAACAGAAGTTACATCAACAACCAAAAGTACCTTTCCTCTGTGATTCTTTTCTTTATGCTCTACTTTTCTTATAACAGAGAAGCCATTTAAGGGATTTACTGTCACTTAGTGAACCTTGCCCAGCCACAACAGGTCTCAACGGGGTATCAATCAGGTTTTAGGAATTTTCAGTAATAAATAAAAATGTTGTGGTGCATGATCTATTACATCCAACTGAAACCTAACCTTTTTATCAGTAATACCACCTAGCCTGAAACATAACCTATCAGGACTACTGGATTCACTATTGATCCATACAGGCTTTGAGCCACTGTAATGAAGAATTGCAATGGTCATTTCTCTTCACAAGGGCGGGCCATCAACAGACCCTGGGAACTACAGACCCATAATTCTGACTAGTCTCATATGCAAGGCCATAGAAAGAATTATCATGGAAATGATTAATAAGTTCATAGAAAACCTTCAAACACTGAATGCAACCAAGTTTAGTTTCTTCAAGGGTAGATCATTCCTACTCAGTCTGGTGGACTTCTTTGAGAAGGTCACCAAGGCAAAGGATGAGAACAAGATGGTGCATCCTGCCTACCTTGATCTGGCTAAGGCATTTGATACAATATCCTACTCAGGCATTGTAAACAAACTCACAGATATAGCCATAAACCCCCATGTAATCTGCTGGATAGCCAGGTGACGCTCAGATAGGACCCAGGACATTAGTATAGAGGAGTCCACCTCCAGAAAATGGACAGTCACTAGTGCATCACTCGGGGCTCTATGCTGGGTCTGCTCCTTTTTGGCATCTACTTCTTGGAAATCAAGGCCAGTGTCAAGGGTCTCTGGCTAACCAAGTTTGCAGATGATTGCAAACTAGGAGAGTCATAGAATCCCCCAGGATACTTACATCCGACAAGAAGGACTAACATCTTCCAGGAAGGATTAACAGAGAAATGACTGGTGCCAAAGCTATGGCTTAAAACTCAGAGCCAAGAAGTGTTTAGCACTAGCCGTTGGGAAGTCAGCCACCCTAGGAAATGACCTCATCTGTAACACCCCCATAAGTGTAGAACCAGTAGTCAGGGATTTGGATATGAATGTAGATAGTAACCTGGCTTTCAATCAACGTGTATAAGCTGGTAAGGAAATCCTTTCATGTTGCTCACCTTATCAGCAATGGCATGGCATTTGCATCCAAGGAAGTCATCATTCAACTGTATTTGACCTTTATCAAGCCCATCATTGAGTACAGCACCCCAAATTCAGTATGTACCTGACCAGGTGCATGCAACAACCTGAAATGTCTGCAGAGATTCCTCACAAAAAGAATACATGACATAAACAGCATATCCTCTACAGATCGCCTAAAAGCCCTGTCCCTGTACTCCATTTCCAACTGACTGTTGAGTACAATCTATGCCTGGCATACAAGGCATCCTTCGATCCCACTCTGATGGATATTTTGCATATCTACAAAACAAATAGCATCATCAAAATTACTCGATCTATGGATTTAAAGTTTGCTTGTGACATAAATAGGACATATTGGGTGGTCCAGCATGTGTCTCAGAGAATTCCCCTTCTCTGAAATAGGCTTTCCATCTATGTGAAGCAGAATTCTTCCCTAACCCAATTCTAGAGAAACATGGACCACTGTAACAAGGAAGATCCTTGTGTTGGAAGTGTGTGCATGGGATATTCATGTACATAGCACTGGATTTGAATTTGTTATAGAAGTTATTTTTCTTTTAATATTAAGTAGAAGCTTCTAAAGTTTGGGAAACAGGTCATGCAACAGTTCAGACAACAATTTAATGAAGAAATGGTCATGGAATGAAGGGTAGAGGCCTTTCCTGGGGAAAAAGAAGCCTAGATAGAAATAAATGGGGTTAATATTAATTAACATGGAATGTAAATGACCTCACAGACAAGGACAAAGTTAACAAAAGTTCCATTTTACTTAAAGACAAGTAGAGAGAATGAAGGGCTGCTTAGAAAAGGGTTTGGAAATTGGTGGTTTGCTAATGGATTAGAAGGGAGAAGAGTCTGTTCATATGTCAAAAAGGGAGTGTCACTGCAGACAGAAGGGAAATAGAAAGAACATGGAAGATTCATGCTAATAAGGGGAGAATGAAGTCAGAGAATCATATTAGGCAATTTTATAACCCCCCCTCCCACCAGAACCACAGAAACAGAATTGAAAAATGTAATGGGTGAAGTAATTGCATTCATTCAAGGAGTGAAGGTAATAGCAGTAAACTTTAATATGCTAGTAAGTACAGAAGATGTAAGTGGAGGACCAAGGGAAACTGAAGTGACACTGAAGGGAAGACTGCTGAAGTCTATATTAAAAAAGATTATGACATGGTAGATACAGCTGATACTGCATTTGGAAAGAGGAAGTTCACTTTTACTTCGGGTCAGTTTGGAACAGAGGTGAGAGTGCGAATAGACCCTTTCTAGCTGACAAAGGTCTGACAAGGTCAAAAGTGCTCATCTGTTTATTTATTTACTTTCTTTATTCTTTGTTGACCGGGTAAGTCCCACTAGGCTGATAGCCTCTTTTCAGGTGAGACCTGAGGTGGTATTTCTAACATTAGGGGAACTTCAGCTGCTCTTTTTAACAGGCACTCTGGAATCTTCTACACCCACATGAGCGACTACTGATTCAAGCAGAAGGGGCTTCAGTTTAACGTCTCAGCCAAAGGAGCAGCACCTCCTATATACTGCAGTGCACTGTCAGCAGTCGAGCTACTTGGTGTGGGAATAGAACCCACAGCTTTCTACACCAAAGGTGACTGTGCTACCTGTTGTGCCACTAACACTGCTAAGAATATAATGAGAGCTTTCCTCTATATGGAGTTGAAGCTACACCCGACTAACATATATGCATACTGGCCTGTTTCTTTACAGACTGAGCTAACAGTTAGCACATGTTTAAACAGGTAAGCACTGATTTTTTTCATCCTTCCCAATCCACTGCTATTATAGGTTTGTAGGTAAATACTAGGCTGCCTTTGTCAGACATTTTAAGCCTAGACATTTTCCCTTTTGACGGTGAGAATCAGACCCTGTATCTTGTGTCTTGGAGGTAAACACCTTAACCATTATGACCTGCCCCACCCATCTGAGGAACATGAATATTTAATTAAGAATTTCCAGACACACCCAGGGCTGATTACTGATCACGTGCCGGTGATATTAGAGATTAAAGAAATTCAGAAAGGGAGGAGGAACAGACATTAGGGATTAAAGGTAGGACGGCTGAGATCTAAAGAGAAAAAGAAGAAATCCAGAATAGGCTACAAGAGGAAACTAAAACTTTGGAAGACTTAAAACTGGGGAAACTGGAATGCCAGGAACAAATAAAGGAAGGGGTTAAGGCTTGGGAACAAAGGCAGGAGATGAATCACTGGGCAGAAAGGAAAGAAGTAGCAGAGTGGAAGCTGCAAAAAATGAAAGATCTGCAGGAGTGTAGCGAAGAGTTAGATGAAAAGCAAAGAGAGGAATTAACAGAACTGCTAGAGTTAAAACAGGTAATCATACAGCTATATTACCATGAAAGTGGTTCAAAACAACAGCAAAAAACATTGCTTTAGGATTAAGACAGACAAACATTCAGAAAAATGTAATGAAAAGCAATGAGTGGTGTTCAGGGACAATCGTTAGGGAACCTAATAAAATAATGAGATTAGTTAAAGAATTTCATGAGACCCTGTACGGACAACAGAAGAGGAGAAGAAACTAGAAGAGTGTGTATGAAGGCTATTTTGAGGGAGTGAATTAATTAACATTATAGAAGAAGAGGGGAGAATGTTACCACAGCCCATAGCAAAGTAGTAGAAAAGCAAACAGGTAATGAGGCAATGGGTAGAACACTAGGACGTGGTGGATGCCCTGCAGAATTTTGGAAGGAATTTAAGCCCTTAATCTTGCCTATGTGGCTGAAACTATTTTACTGGATCTTAAATGAAAATCTTAGGACTCCAGAATCATAGGCTATGGCAGTCATATCTGTAATCCCAAAGGAAGGGAAAAATCCAAATAATCCGGGGTCATATAAACCAATTTCAATATTAGACCATGATTGCACAGTGCTTGTAGCAATCTTTGCAGATAGGCTAGCAAGAATTCTCTAAAGAACATTAAATGAGAACCAGTGTGGCTTCATAAAAAGTAGACATTTGATAATGTATTAAACATTAATTTAATAAATGAGGCAGCAGAAAAAGAAGGGGGAGCTATTATTGTTGGGGGTGGATGCAGTAAAAACATTTGATTTGGTGTATTAGGAGTATCTCTGGAAGATAGTGTAATTAAAATTAAGTTTTTGAAGGGTTTTATTGGTTTACTGCAAGGTATCTATATGGATTCAAGGGCAGTAATAAAACGTAGGGTCTATATTAGAACACCGAACGTTCAAAATTTTGAGTGTTCTAATATCGAACCCTATGAATCGAAAATTTAAAACGTCGAGCATACAGAACAGAAAATTTTTTTCCTAGGGAAAAAATTTGCTGTTCCGAAACACATACACACACATCACAAGCACACCAAACAAATGGCAATCCACACACCTACACCTAAACTCTTACACCTAACCCTACACTAAACTATACATACACCACTAACTATCCATTTACCGTAACCCAAACCCTAACCCTAAGGTCCGTCATTATTGCACAGTCACCTCACCCGCACCCTAACCCTAACTCAACTACCCTGCCCTAACCCCTCACGTCCACACAATCGCACACCTGCACACCCTAACCCTAACTCACCTAACCTGCCCTAACCCTCATGTCCACACAATCACACACTTACCTGAACCCGACCAGTAACTTTCCACCACAGCGCTGAAAATACTGAAGCAACAGAAACGGACAACTGAATTCTTTCTCTAGGAAAAATTCGGTTTTCTGTTTCTTCGATATTAATGGGTCTATATTAGAACACTCGAAATTTTGAATGTTCGGTGTTCTAATTTAGACCCTAAAAAGAATTATGAGACTTTCAGCAAAAATTGGGGTAGAGAGAGGGACTAGGCAGGCATATCCCCTTTTCTCATTGCTTCTTGCACTGTATCTTCAACCATTCGAGCAGAAGATCCGACAGCCATGACTAAAAGGCTGAAAATGCAATGGGATAGAAGAAAAGCTGGCAATGTTTGCAGGTGACATAATTCTGTACTTAACTGACCCAGATGCACATATACCTAACTTATTTGAAATGTTTAGGGAATTTTGAGAGGTGTTAGGTGTTCAAAGTAAATGAAGAGAAATCTAAGGCTATTTATACTCCAGCACATGAATTGGTACAGAAATGCCGTTGTTATTTGTAACCCTAACTCACATCCAATTCTGCCTACCTAACCCTCACGTCCACACAATTGCACACTTACCTGACCCGTGCCCTAACCCTCATGTCCACACAATCACACACTTACCTGAACCCGACCAGTAACTTTCCACCACAGTGCTGAAAATATTGAAGCAACAGAAATGGACAACTGAATTCTTTCTCTAGGAAAAAATTTGGTTTTCTGTTTCTTCGATATTTTCAGCATTCGCTGAAAACGGGTCTATATTAGAACACCGAAATTTTTGAGCGATTCGATTGATTCTAATTCTAGACCTAAAAAGAATTATGAGACTTTCAGCAAAAATTGGGGTAGAGAGAGGGACTAGGCAGGCATATCCCCTTTTCTCATTGCTTCTTGCACTGTATCTTCAACCATTCGAGCAGAAGATCAAACGTATTACAGCCACCATGACTAAAAGGCTGAAAATGCAATGGGATAGAAGAAAAGCTGGCAATGTTTGCAGGTGACAAAATTCTGTACTTAACTGACGCAGATGCACATAAACCTAACTTATTTGAAATGTTTAGGGAATTTTGAGAGGTGTTAGGTGTTAAAAGTAAATGTGGAGAAATCTAAGGCTATTTATACTCCAGCACATGAATTGGTACAGAAATACCGTTATTTATGGTTACATTATAATATAAATTATCTGGGAATGTGAATACTGAGGAACTCAAACGGGATCACCAAAACAGACATGGGAGTCAAAGTAGGTTGGATATTTGGGGAGGTGCAACAGAAGGAGAGGTTGGAACCCCAAATTCTGGAGGACACATTTAAAATTAAGAAATATAGAATATGACAGTTTGAGGTCTGGCTAGCTGGGTAGGGCAAACAAGCTCAGACAATAGATATGTCAGGAAAGAAAGGATGGCGGAAGAATTCTGGAACAAAATGAGACAAGGAGGGAGAAGAGTGAGATGGAACAAACTTTGTTCACATTTTTAAAATACATGACAGAGACGTTCTGAAATGCAGAGAAATGGATAACATGTTAGTAAAATATGAGGAATCTCGAGAGAAAGAAGCCAGAATAAAACCAAGATTGGTCAAATTGATGTTAGAAGCAAGGAAAAATGATGCTACCAACAAAAGAAAAGCAGGAAAAATGTACAGAAGTCAGATAATACATGGATGGGTGATAGAAGAGAATAAAATGAGTATATAGAAAGTAAATCTAGGTAGGCAGGTTGAACACGAAGAATCGATAAAAATCTGTATCATACTCAAGAAGGCTACTAGATTCTGCAAGCTTGGAATATTTGCACGGAAGGACCTACATAAATATTTTTACACCCCAAATAAAATACAAAAAATGTTTCCTAGGAATGTGGGAATTGCTGGTGATGTGGGAAACTGGAAATTGGGATCATACATTTTGGAATTGTGAGAAGATGAGTAGGTTGAAGAAAGATTTGGAGGAACTGCTCTATAAGTTAAGCGGAAATGAATCACAGTTTGGGAGGGATAATTTAAATTTGAGTTGAAGAGGAGCTTTAGACATACAAAGGCACATTGGGGTATTAATATCCTTGGTAGTAGTAGCAAAGACAAGTACAATGAGGAAATAGAAAAGGGAATAAGAACCAAATATATAGGAAGTAATGCTGATGGAGAACGCTAAGGCAAATAGGAAGAAATATGTCAAAGATGCTGAGAAGGAGAAAGCATAAAAAGAAATGAGGACATTGGGATGCTATACTGCATGAGTGAGTGATGCCATGGAAGATAGATAACAGCAGAGGAGACCTGTTTTAAAGACTTAAACCTGGCCTGTGATATAAATAGTACCTGCTGGACAGACAGACATGTATCGCACGGACTACCCCTTCTCTGAAACAGACAAACAGAGCCCCTCCCTAACCCAATTCAAGTGTAACTTGGAAATTTGGATGAGGAACAGGAAATTCATCTCTGGCTTGGCACCTATGTCTCTAATGGACCACGTCAGCCTGTAAATGCTTCACCTCCCAAGCTCCTACTTACACTTATCAAGGGTACCAGAACTTGTCAGAGATTTGGGATGTATGGTTAGGCTTAAAAAGGCCCCTGTGGTTATTAGCCTAGTAAACACCACTGAACCTATGAAAGGAAGGCTGAAGGCGACATCGGTAATTTGAGTACATATTAAGAGGAGAAATGTGCAACAAGTTTCAAAATTAGAGTTATATCTAGAAAATGTTTAGATTCTAATTGAAAATGCTTGTAATTCTTGCTATTGGGTTGGACCCTATATTTTTTTCTTTTATGAATAATAAAAGAGAAGTAAAGAAAATTAAAGGAAATGGAGGGCCAACCACCAGGGGAAAAACTAATACAAGTGCACCATGCAAGCAGATTGCACAAGATGTGCAATATATATGGTGAAAAACATTCATGAGTATACAACTGCAGAGAAAGGAGAAATACCTTGCTAGAATGTGCAGAATAGCCACTCAGATGATGATCTTGCTATCAATGTATGAAGGGCAGGGCATGAGGCTGAGGGAATCTAGGATGGGGGAATTAGGAGTAAAAGCAAAGATCACCTATTGCCGCATACCTCTAAACTGTACAGATTTTTCCAGAATGTCCAGATTTTTGCCTCAGATATTTGGTCTGTTTGTGATAAAATCTGTGTTTTTTCTGGCAAATCACAGAGGACTGAAATAATTAAATAATGACATATATTGTATCTTCAGACATTATACCCTTCAGAAAATGCATTGTAATACAAATCCTGTTATTCTAGCAGCTTTCTAAGTTTATAAGTGTAATATTTAAAATCTGTCCCTATTTTTAGCCCTTTTTCTGCCCATTATTTTAGGCTTTGTCCAGATTTCTTGTGTTAAGAGGTTGAGAGGTATGCGTTGGGAGCATGTAAGAGACTTTGTAGAGGGACTGCGATTTAGTCTACCAGAGTAATTTAAATTGCTTAAATCACAGACGTTTCTAGTTAGGAATATGTGGGACATTTCTAGTTGTACAAAGTGGTTAGAGAGGTATATTCCAAGTCAGGCGTTGTATTCAATAATGGGTCTGCTAATGGAGGAGTAAAAGGAAACAAAACCATGTATAAACCTAGGAGGGATTCTGCAACAAATAAGTAGTGTAAAGCAGAAAGACGTTCTGACCACAACTGAGACATAGTAGTTAAAAGAGAGATCATTGTAAATGGGGGTAACAACAGGGGTGTGTTTTAATAGGAACCTCAGAGATATGATAAGAGAAAGGATGGGAGTCTTGCTGAAGTTACTTATGGTACAATTTTTAGCACTTAGGTAGATCCCATGATTATCAAATTGGGTGTCAGTCTGGTTTAGGCCTTGTTGGAGAATTTTGTTATCCCAGTATGAACTGACAACAAGGGGTGCAGCCAGGTTTTTGTAATGTATTCTCTAAGGTCTAGCAGTTCTGCCCTGATCATCTAAGTTTCCCCCTGCCACTAAGTGCTTATATAGAACTGTGACAACTAAATTATCTATGGACAAGCAAATGGAGAAAATATAGTTTCTAAATGGTGAAAGTAGCAGATGGTTAAAATATGTAGACTGTGTGATGAGTACAACATATATATACTGAAGGCAAACATAACATGTTTGCTTTCCCCACCCCACCCAGTATACCAAGTAAAGATAGTAAAAAATGATTAATCATGACACAAGTTACTGCACCAGCTCGAAGATCAATAGTTTCCCTTCAATGCATTTGTCAATTTAGCAATCCTTTCAGTTATAATTTTTGTAATGGTGTAGCCTTATTCTTTCTTTATTCTGTTAGCCCACTGTATTTATCCTGATTATTTATAAGTCCCGTTTCTTGATTTTTATGATTCATAGCCTAAGCACCGAAATGAAGGATACAAAATAAAAGCTACCATAACTGCAAGGGCAGCAGTATATTGCATGAATCCTAATCTCTATGCATCTGCCTTCTTTGTTGGCTCACTTGCAGCCTTCTCATTTCATGTATATATTTGAAGTTGGGACATAAGGAGCCCTTCTTCTGGACAAAATGTTAAAACTCCCACCTTAAAATGAATTTGTACATGGCATACACATGGGGTCTGGCTGTGCACACCCATGGATACCCATGTTACAAATACCAGAGGGGTTCCATCTAGATGAACAAAACGAGGATATGACACAATCAAACTAGAGGATGATTCTGCTTCAAGCATCTTTGTGGCAGGGCCTCCAAAGACCTTCATGAAATCTGTAAGATGGACTAGAAAGTCAGACAAGGAGCTACCAAACTTGTTTTAACGCAGCTCGATTAGACTCACTTCAGTCGCTAATGCATGCAAGAGAAAAACTGAATCCCCTAATCTGCTTGCTAAATCGAAATGTTCCTTTTGTACTGCAGGTACATTCAGAATAAAATCAGTGCTACCACCTTGATAAATATGACTGGCTAGATATGTAGCATTCTCAATATTAAATAGTTTGCCTACCTAGCTAATAGCTATCAATAAAGACTCTACTGTGAAGGCATTTGATTGATCTCCAATTAAAGTTAGCTCTGTGCTCCTTGACTTATCACTGCAAACTTCTGTCACTGCAGTGGGTATCTAGAAGATGCCAACTACTAAACTATGCACATTGGGTTTTCATCTACTATTATGCTCAAGTTATTAAACCCATAGTCCTAACATGTTATGTACATACACATGTGAATGAGTGTGGTGTGTGTGTGTGTGTGTGTGTGTGTGTGTGTGTGTGTGTGTGTGTGTGTGTCTTGAGAAACAGAGACAGAGGGAAAGACTTCCCTGAGAAGTCTACATTTTAAAGGCCAGTTGGAGCCTTTTGTTTTAAAACATGCATTAACAAATGGGCTTTCTTCTTTTTTCAGCATATTTAATGCACTTTTCAGTGACTCTTAATGAGAGCATAATCATATGCTTTTTTAAACTGAAATCAGACACACCTCAGTGCCATTTGTGATGCCCGTGCACTGGCCCAGTCATCAAGGAGCCTCAGTCTTCACCACTAGTACCAGTGAGAGGCATGCACATTGGGAAGGATAACACATACACACATGGTAAAGTACAATTTCCATTAAGAGCACACAGAGATCACAGTCAGTCTGGGGATGGTTTCTCCCTTTCTCTCCAGATCTCCAATAAGACTCCCCACTGGCACAGCTATATGGTTCAGATCTCAGCTGAGTAGTCAAACCAAAACCTCCAGTACCCTTCGCTGTCCAACCAGTGCTTCATGACCCTGCCCAAGTAGCTGACTCACACTTTGAGATTTGGTTTATATACAAACACACAGACACTACTGGGGAGGCCTGGCACAAGTTCTCCAGCTGTGCCCCCTACTGCCAGGATATAAGGTAGTAAACACTGCCACCAACTACTCTTATCAGCTACTAACAAGGCCCTTCCCAAAGGTTGATCAGTTTCACTGTGTAATATTACTGTTATCCAAATAGTATGTGTGACCCAGGGCTAAAGCTATTGGAGTAGCTTGGGCAGTATCACCAAATACATGCAATGTACCATAAGAGCTTAAATTACCTTTACACAAAACAGCCACAGTTAAAGGGTTTTAAAATATTTAATAATAAATAATAAAAACACAAGACAATACTTATTAATTCAACACAATGACATTACAGAGTTCAGAGATCACAGGAAAATGTTTTAAAATAATACTGTAGAATAGTCTGACATAAATATAGAAAACAGATAGACTAATCTGGCTAAATTTCTATCTAACTCTAAGAGATCTAAGATCCTACTTACAGAGAAAAGGCAGAGTGCTGGTGAGTTGATGTGTTCAGGTTCAGACAAAACCCAAAATGCTGCATTCTCTCTCTCTGAGAAAGTCTTAAATTGATAACACAGTACTGCTGAGTCATTTCACATTACATCATTCTTGACACTTCTCTGGTTCCCAGGCTAACAGAAACTCAAAATTTACATTTCTTAGTAAACTGCACCTGGCTAGGAAGCCACGGCAATAAAGACATTATACATGTAAAACCTTAGTAATTATCTATTAAGTCAAGACAATAGAAAGAATTTCCTGGCCCAGACATCCTGTCTCCGAGTTCGAGATCAAACAGTTATACAATGCTTGACTTATCAGCTTTCTTCCAGCAGAGTGAACTGTGGTTACATTTTTCAAGCTCAGTACAACATATAGTTTAATCATTTATTTATTTTACAGTTTGTTTACTGGGATAGTCCATTGAGCCAAGAAGAGCCCATTTTCAATGGAGTCCTGGGGAGAAAAGCTGCATGAACAACAATATAATATGAAGACAATGCATTTACATGTATGTAATACTATTGAAGAATTATGGTATTGCACAACATGACAAAAAATCAATGATTGCAGAGAAAATACAGTCAAAAAAGCAAAAGGTAAAATTACACACACATAAATAAGTCAATTAAAATAAGAAAAATCCATTTGTGCATATTCCTGTTAGATTTGTTACAATGTGAAATAACACAGGGTTGAAATTACAGTTTTACATGAAACCCTAGCAGAGTTAAAGCAGGATAGGGGGATAAGAGGTGTTAATTGTTGACTCTAAGAAGGGTGGAACAATACGAAAAAAAAGTAGAGCAAGAGTAGGAGCAAATGAGAAAAGTGAAGATGGTGGTAGTCAGAGAAGCTCAGTATGATGAAGAGAAGAGAGAAGTAAAGGAATAAAAAAAAAGTAAAGTAAATCATAACATATAGTTTTCTTTACATTTGTAAACCAAGCCTCTGGATTATATTAATATTTACAAATGACATAGAATTATCTACAAAATTCTATCTAGCTAGGCTGGCAGCCTTCACATATCACCCCCCGAGAACTCAAGCTAGTTTTTCAAGTGACCCTTGAGAAATTTTGCTTGAGAGGGTTAAGTCTGTCTGAGTATACCTTACCCCATTCCCTGTCTTGAGACCCCATCTGCACTGGCATTGCTAACCCCATCATGTGTGCTGCACTGACATATATGCTTTACATCATTCTTGACACTTCTCTGCTTAGCAGGTTAACAACTTGGCATTTTGTTGGCTGGCTCAGTGTAACCATGTTAGGGGATCATGATCTGTAACTACAGTGAATTTCCTTCCATACAGATAAGGCTGAAGTTTCTGCAGTATCCACACTATGGCTATACATTCCTTTTCTACAGCTGCATAACATTCTTCCCTGGGTTGCAGCCTATGACTGAGATAAACCACTGGGTGCTCTTCTCCCTCTGAAGAAATCTGGCTACGTACAGCCCCCACCTCATGGTTCAATGCATCCATCTGCACAGCAAATTCTTTCCTGTAATTTGGACTGGCTAACACAGAGGGACCATCCAAAGATTCTTTAAGCTTCTGGAATGCCTGTTGACATGCTCTGGTCCACACTACCTTATCTGGCATATTTTTCCTTGTCAGGTCTGGGAGGGGAGCAGCTATGGTACTATAACTGGGGATGAACTCTCTGTAGTTCCCTGCTGTCCCTAAGAATGCCCTCACCTGCTTTTTGGTAACAGGTGCAGGCCATGCCTGAATGGCTTACACTTTGGCAGGTTCTGGCCTGATCTTACCACTCCCCACTCTATGTCCCAGGTAGGAGACCTCTGCCATACCCACCTGACATTTGCTCAGCTTAATGGTCAACCCTGTCCTCTGCAGTCTTTCTAGCACCTCCCTGACATGCTGAAGGTGCTCTTGCCAGGAATGGCTGTAGATGGCAATATCATCTAGGTAAGCAAGGGCAAACCCTCCTGCTAGGATATGATCTACCAGCCTCTGGAAAGTTTTTCATCCCAAAGGGCATCTTTGTGAACTCATACAAGCCAAAAGGAGTCACAAAGGCTGACCTTTCTCTAGCAATGGGAGTCAAGGGCACCTGCCAGTAACCCTTGGTAAGATCAATGGTTATAAGACACTTAGCCCCACCCAGCTGCTCTAGGGCCTCACCTGTCTTAGGCATGGGGTAGGCATCTGACTCTGTGTAACTATTTAATTTCCTGTAGTCCACACAGAACCTGGTGCTGCCATCATACTTTGGGACCAGCACCAATGGGGAGGCCCAGGGACTGTTGGACTCTTGAATTACCCCTAGTTCCAACATTTCCTGTATCTCCACCCCCAGAGTCTGTTTGACTCTCTTAGGTACTCTGTAAGGTGACTGCCTAATAGGCCTTTGATTTCTTGTATTCCCCTGGTGCTGTGCCAGGTGGGTGCACTTTGTTTCCCGTGAACATGTCCACAAACTCCTGTAATCCTGCTTGGATTTCTTGAACATAGGTAGGAGGAGATAGCTGCTGGGACATTGCTACTTCTTCCACTGAGGTGTCAGTCCAGCCTCACTGAGGAGATCAGTCACCAGATCTCCCTCAGACTCCTCCTGCAATCCCTTGCAAATACTCAGCACAAGGGCCTCTCTATCATGGTAAGGTTTCATCATGTTAACATGGTACAATTTGTGCCCCTGCCTCTTGCCCAGCAGCTCTACCAATTAGTTAACATCACTCAACCTTTCTTACCACCTTGTAGGGTCCCTCCCAAGCTGCTTGCAACTTGTTGTGTGCTCCTGACAGGGAATAAGAATCATTACCTGCTACCCTATAGCATACAATTCTTTTGTAGCCTCGAAAGCATTCCTGTCATACCAGATCTTTTTGATGTTGGGCTTCTGCCAGTTTCTCTTAGGCTTGGGCAAGCCCATGAGTTTCCTGAGCCTTGTCCTGGAGGTTTGGGACATATGCCACAACAGACTCTTTGTGAGATTCACTCACCTTCCACTCATCTTGAATTAAATCTAGAGGTCCTCTCACTCTATGCCCATACAGCAACTCAAAGGGTAAAAAAAACCTATGGTTCCTGGGGAACTTCTCTGTAAGCAAAACAACAGATAGGGGCAAATATTTGTCCCAAACTCCCTCTCAAACTGGTCTGCAAATGCCCATAGCATGGACTTGATTGTGGAGTTTAAATCTCTCAACAAAACCATTAGTCTGGGGATAGGGGGTGGTCTTCAGGTGCTTCACCCCATAGTACTCCACAGAGAAGCCATCAGGTCTGACATGAAATTGGCACCTCTGTCAGTCAATATTTCTTTTGGGGAAACTCACCCTGCTGAAAACCTCTAACAAAGCATTTGCCACCTTTTCTTCCCAGTGGAGGACACAGCCACTGCCTCAGGGAATTTTGTAACATAATCTACTACCACTAGGATATACTTTTTCTCTGTGGAACTTGGGATTGGAGAGGACCTGAGAGACCCGCCAATATCCATAGCTACCCTCTGAAATGGCTCCTCCATCACAGACAAGTGGGTGTATTAAAGAAGCTCTCGCCTTGTCACCTGCCTTGCCTACATTTTGGCACTGTTCACAGGTCCTGCAGTACCATGTTACATCTCTGGAAATCCCAGGCTAATAAAAGTTCTGCCTAATATGTCTCTTTGTACATGTTATGCCCATATGACCTGCTAAGGGAATATCATGGGCTCTGGCTGGAAGTGTCAGATGGTAGGCTGTAGGCATTACCAACTGCTGTATTCTCTCCCTTCTAGCCCTCGCTCAGGGGTCCAATCTCTATACAGTAACCCTTTGTCCCAGTATACAAATTCCCTTTTACTTGAGAATCAGGTGCTTCAGTTAGCTACCTGCCTCAGGCCTTGCAATGTAGGGTCTGGTGGAAGCTGAGCCCCTTCTCAACTCTCTCTTAGGCAACCCTTCCCAGCTCCCTTCTATAGGAAGTCTGGTATCCCTCTGAAAGTGGTGCCTCACTGTCATCCTGGGTACTACTACTCACCTCTGCCCACTCTGCCTTTACACAGTCACTGTGTCCAAGGGACCATCAGTAACCACAAGCAGCTGTGGCTCACCTTCAGTCTCACTGGGCTCACCTTCATTCTCACTGCTACAGAGTAGCTCCCTCCCTGAAGTAACCACCTCACCAGTACTGGCTGGCCAGTATGTCGGATCTGACTGGTTCTCCCAGGCTACCAGATCCACATGCTTGTTTCCCTAGCCTGACTGCATGTAACTGCACACAAAACACATGGTACTGCATTATCAGAATCAATCATTCCCTGTCAGGACATCTGCAGGGATATCCTTAAACACACCTACTTGCGTTGGCTTCCTTTTCCAATTCTCCTCCCAGTCAAGGTAAACCCCACCCAAAGATATTTGGAATGGGGTCCCTCCCAAAAGCTCCTGACTAGGAGTATATCGCCCAGGGCAAAGTAGTGTTCCTCTGTAACCATTGCAGGCTTCACAATGGATAATATGTCGAGAGAACTGTGGAAAAATCTTCATGTGTATGCCTTTCCACCTCTGCCTCTTCTCCCAAAGGTGCTCTAAAGGTCAGACAAGACAAGCCAAGGATGATTTTAATAGCTCCAGATTGGCCTCGCAACACTGGTACCCATTACTGAGGAGTCTGGTAAGGAAGCCTCCATGGCCTTTACCTTTGATTCCGCACCTGTTGTCTCAGAGGGACGGTCATCTGCTCAATGTCAAGCTTCACTCTCTTCATCTAACAGCCTGGCATATTCTGTTTTGAAACACAGCAGGTCTCAACTTCCTCAACAAGTTTTAAATGTGATTATGGAAGCCAGAAGACCTAGTACAAGGAAAGTGTACGCAGAAAAATGGAAGAGATTTCTATTTTGGAGTGCAGCAAAGAATTTGGAGATTTCTGAGCCTAATTTGAGTGTGGCTCTTCAATATCTTACTGAGTTATTGGACAAAGGTTTGTCTTTCTCTTCCATTAAGATTCATGCTGCAGCAATTTCAGCTCACTATGATTGTGACCCACCATTGTTTTCGCATCCTTTGTTCAAGCAATTTCTTAGAGGGCAAAGAATATAAGACCCCAATTAGAGCTCCTACTCCTGCTTGGGATCTCAATTTTGTGTTGGAGAAACTTACTCTTACAACCTTTTGAGCCTGCGGCTACTGCTGAATTGAAATACTTGTCATGGAAGACTGCTTTTTGTTGGCCATTACTTCTGCAAGAAGGGTTTCTGAATTGCAGGCCCTTATGGCGGTAGAGCCTTTTTGATTTTCCATAAGGATAGGGTATCATTACGTACTAATCCTTCCTTTATGCCTAAGGTGGTTTCTAGTGTGGCTTTAAACCAAACTATTCATTTGCCTACTTTCTATGCAGATCCCCAAAATAAGGGGAAAAGATTTTGCACACTTTAGATGTACACAGGCAGTTGCGTTATTATTTAAGCAGGACTAAGGATTTTAGGCAGTCTCAGCAGTTGTTTGTTTCTTTTGCTTTGAGTTCTCAGGGCAAGCCTGTGTCAAAACAAACTATTTCTAAGTGGATTGGGTTTTGCATTGCATTTTGTTATTCCCATCATGGCAAGGAGATTCCAGCTGGGATTAGGCCTCATTCCACTAGGGCTACTGCCACTTCAACAGCATTTCTAAGGGGTGTGGCAACTAAGGATATTTTGGAGGCAGCTACTTGGAGTTCAGTGCATACTTTCTAAGCATTACCACCTTCCTCTCTACTCTAAATCTAGGGCTGGTTTTGCCACAGCTATTTGCAAGGCATGTTGACAGCTCCTGCTTCTTTATGATTTGCCAGCCTCCCTTACCTCTGCTTTGGGATTCTACCTAAGTGTTAGGACTGCAGCAATGTGGAATGAAGAACATAGTACAGTTTTGTACCTACCATAAATGTAGATGTTCGAGGATCCACATTGCTGCAGTCCAACCCTCCCTCCTTCCCTCTGTGTTTAGGGGTGGTTGTGTGGGTGAGGTTATACTCTTGTAATTTTGTATATATTGTACATATTTTTGGTGCAGGAGTGTTTGGTGTTTTTTGGTTTTGGCCTTATCTTTTTAGGGTCTTCTGACATCTGGGGCAAGAAAAGACTGAGGATATGACGTCGGTCATGCGCATTTGTACCCTGACGTCCTGACGTCAGACTAATGCGCCTTGACCGACGTCAGCCATATACTTTGGTATTCGGGCCGACTGGGACAGCGGACTACCCCAAGTGTTAGGACTGCAGCAATGTGGATCCTCGAACATCTACATTTATGGTAGGTACAAAACTGTACTTTTTACATGAAACCCTAGCAGAGTTAAAGCAGGACAGGGGGATAAGAGGTGTTAATTGTTGACTCTAAGAAGGGTGGGACAATACGAAAAAAAAAGTAGAGCAAGAGTAGAAGCAAATGAGAAAAGTGAAGATGGTGGTAGTCAGAGAAGCTCAGTATGATGAAGAGAAGAGGGAAGTAAAGGAATTAAAAAAAGTAAAGTAAATCATAACATATAGTTCTCTTTACATTTGTAAACCAAGCCTCTGGATTATATTAATATTTACAAATGACATAGAATTATCTACAAAATTCTATCTAGCTAGGCTGGCAGCCTTCACAACTCAAGCTAGTTTTTCAAGTGACCCTTGAGAAATTTTGCTTGAGAGGGTTAAGTCTGTCTGAGTATACCTTACCCCATTCCCTGTCTTGAGACCCCATCTGCACTGGCATTGCTAACCCCACTGCGGTGCTGCACTGACATATATGCTTACATCATTCTTGACACTTCTCTGCTTCCCAGGTTAACAACTTGGCATTTTGTTGGCTGGCTCAGTGTAACCATGTTAGGGGATCATGATCTGTAACTACAGTGAATTTCCTTCCATACAGATAAGGCTGAAGTTTCTGCAGTATCCACACTATGGCTATACATTCATTTTCTACAGCTGCATAACATTCTTCCCTGGGTTGCAGCCTATGACTGAGATAAACCACTGGGTGCTCTTCTCCCTCTGAAGAAATCTGGCTACGTACAGCCCCCACCCCATGGTTCAAAGCATCCATCTGCACAACAAATTCTTTGCTGTAATCTGGACTGGCTAACACAGAGGGTCCTTCCAAAGCTTCTTTAAGCTTCCTGAAATGCCTGCTCACATGCTCTGGTCCACACTACCTTATCTGGCATGTTTTTCCTTGTCAGGTCTGGGAGGGGAGCAGCTATGGTACTATAACTGGGGACAAACTTTCTGTAGTACCGTGCTGTCCCTAAGAATGCCCTCACCTGCTTTTTGGTAACAGGTGCAGGCCATGCCTGAATGGCTTCCACTTTGGCAGGTTCTGGCCTGATCTTACCACTCCCCACTCTATGTCCCAGGTAGGAAACCTCTGCCATACCCACCTGACATTTGCTCAGCTTAATGGTCAACCCTGCCCTCTGTAGTCTGCCCAGCACCTCCCTGACATGCTGAAGGTGCTCTTGCCAGGAATGGCTGTAGATGGCAATATCATCTAAGTAAGCAAGGGCAAACCCTCCTGCTAGGATATGATCTACCAGCCTCTGGAAAGTTTTTCATCCCAAAGGGCATCTTTGTGAACTCATACAAACCAAAAGGAGTCACAAAGGCTGACCTTTCTCTAGCAATGGGAGTCAAGGGCACCTGCCAGTAACCCTTGGTAAGATCAATGGTTATAAGACACTTAGCCCCACCCAGCTGCTCTAGGGCCTCACCTGTCTTAGGCATGGGGTAGGCATCTGACTCTGTGTAACTATTTAATTTCCTGTAGTCCACACAGAACCTGGTGCTGCCATCATACTTTGGGACCAGCACCAATGGGGAGGCCCAGGGACTGTTGGACTCTTGAATTACCCCTAGTTCCAACATTTCCTGTATCTCCACCCTCAGAGTCTGTTTGACTCTCTTAGATACTCTGTAAGGGGACTGCCTAATAGGCCTTTGATTTCTTGTATTCCCCTGGTGCTGTGCCAGGTGGGTGCACCCTGGTTTCCCGGTGAACATGTCCACAAACTCCTGTAATCCTGCTTGGATTTCTTGAACATAGGTAGGAGGAGATAGCTGCTGGGACATTGCTACTTCTTCCACTGAGGTGTCAGTCCAGCCTCACTGAGGAGATCAGTCACCAGATCTCCCTCAGACTCCTCCTGCAATCCATTGCAAATACTCAGCACAAGGGCCTCTCTATCATGGTAAGGTTTCATCATGTTAACATGGTACAATTTGTGCCCCTGCCTCTTGCCTAGCAGTTCTACCATGTAGTTAACATCACTCACCTTTCTTACCACCTTGTAGGGTCCCTCCCAAGCTGCTTGCAGCTTGTTGTGTCTGACAGGAATAAGAATCATTACCTGCTACCCTATAGCATACTTTGTAGCTCGAGCATTCCTGTCATACCAGATCTTTTTTTGATGTTGGGCTTCTGCCAGTTTCTCTTGGGCCAAGCCCATGAGTTTCCTGAGCCTTGTCCTGAGGTTTAGGACATATGCCACAACAGACTCTTTGTGAGATTCACACTCACCTTCCCACTCATCTTGAATTAAATCTAGAGGTCCTCTCACTCTATGCCCATACAGCAACTCAAAGGGTGAAAAAAACCTATGGATTCCTGGGGAACTTCTCTGTAAGCAAACAACAGATAGGGCAAATATTTGTCCCAAACTCCCTCTCAAACTGGTCTGCAAATGCCCATAGCATGGACTTGATTGTGGAGTTTAATCTCAACAAAACCATTAGTCTGGGGATAGTAGGGGGTGGTCTTCAGGTGCTTCACCCCATAGTACTTCCACAGAGAAGCCATCAGGTCTGACATGAAATTGGCACCTCTGTCAGTCAATATTTCTTTTGGGAAACCTACCCTGCTGAAAACCTCTAACAAAGCATTTGCCACCTTTTCTTCCCAGTGGAGGACACAGCCACTGCCTCAGGGAATTTTGTAACATAATCTACTACCACTTGGATATACTTTTTCTCTGTGGAACTTGGGATTCTGAGAGGACCCACAATATCCATAGCTACCCTCTGAAATGGCTCCTCCATCACAGGCAAAGGTATTAAAGAAGCTCTCGCCTTGTCACCTGCCTTGCCTACCTTTTGGCACTGTTCACAGGTCCTGCAGTATCATGTTACATCTCTGGACATCCCACGCTAATAAAAGTTCTGCCTAATATGTCTCTTTGTACGTTTTATGCCCATATGACCTGCTAAGGGAATATCATGGGCTCTGGCTGGAAGTGTCAGATGGTAGGCTGTAGGCATTACCAACTGCTGTATTCTCTCCCTTCTAGCCCTTGCTCAGGGGTGCAATCTCTATACAGTAACCCTTTGTCCCAGTATGCAAATTCCCTTTCACTTGAGAATCAGGTGCTTCAGTTAGCTACCTGCCTCAGGCCTTGCAATGTAGGGTCTGAGAGCTGAGCCTTTCTCAACTCTCTCTTAGTAACCCTTCCCAGCTCCCCTTCTATAGAAAGTCTGGTATCCTCTGAAAGTGGTGCCTCACTGTCATCCTGGGTACTACTACTCACCTCTGCCTTTACAGTCACTGTGTCCAAGGGACCATCAGTACCCACAAGCAGCTGTGGCTCACCTTCAGTCTCACTGGGCTCACCTTCAGTCTCACTGCTACAGAGTAGCTCCCTCCCTGAAGTAACCACCTCACCAGTACTGGCTGCCAGTATGCGGTCTGACTGGGTCTCTCCCAGGCTACCAGATCCACATGCTTGTTTCCTAGCCTGACTGCATGTAACTGCATAAACACATGGTACTGCATTATCAGAATCATTCCCTATCAGGACATCTGCAGGGATATCCTTAAACACACCTACTTGCTGGCTTCCTTTTCCACCCTCCCAGTCAAGGTAAACCCTAGCCAAAGATATTTGGAATGGGGTCCCTCCTAAAGCTCTGACTAGAGTATACTGCCCAGGCAAGTAGTGCTCCTCTGTAACCATTGCAGGCTTCACAATGGTTATGTCAGAGGTTGTGACTCTCTTAGTAATGGCCTCTTTGCCATTCACTATGATAGGATATAACCTCTGGTGGTAGTTTGGTACCCTTGTTGTCTCAAGACAACCTACTGTTGGCACTTTGTCCTTCAAACTTACTTGCTCCCTCACCTTTTGTTCCCCACCTTGCCTCCATGGACATGTATATGCCACATAGCCCAACTGGCTGCATTCAAAACATTTAACCTTAGGTCCTGGAGGTTTACCTGGACTAGTGGCTTCCCCTGCTACTGTCAAATTCTGTTGGGGCAGTCTGGGCTGCCCACCATGAATTCCCTTAGACCCATAAGGAGTACTGGGTGTCCCTTTCCTGTGTAGTGATGCCCTGCTTGTTAGGTATAGGTCTCCCATCTTCACCAACTCATCTGAAGTAGCACATTCTCTATCAGCTAACCAGATCCTCATGTCCTCAGGCAAAGTGCTAAGGGCTTGTTCCCTTACCAAAAGGTCTGCCAGCCCTTCAAAAGTGGTGACCTGACATCCACTCAGCCGCCTATGACATTAAGTGCTTAGTTCAGCAACATATTCACACACACTTTCATCTGCCTTGCGTCTATGCGCATTTTTCCTATAAGCTTTAGGTGTTAGCTTAAAAAATCCTAGCAAACAAGTCTTAGCAGTATAATCAAAAAAAATCATCATCAGATATCTTGGACAACACAGTTACAGCTTTACCATGGAGTAAGAGAGTCAGGAACCGTACCCATTGCCTTTGGTCAACATCATACAGTTTACATACCCTCTCAAACATGTGAATGAAACTATCCCCCTCTGTAAACTATGGAAGAAATCTACTGACCTTTTGTGCTTCTGGGGTCCAGTTACTCCCTTCCCCATTACCTCCATGACTCTGGAAAAGAGTCAGCATCTCCTTTTCATGCTGCCTCTGCCTCTCTTTCTCCACAGCTTCCATTTCCAAATGCCTGTCCTCCAACTCAAGTCTCTTTAACTCTAAATGGATTTTAAGTCCTCTGCAGAAAGGTTGAGCTGTCCATTCCCTGAGTGTTGTACATCTCCACAGCCAGTCTGATCATCCTCCTGATTGCTGTTTACTGATGCAGCTGTGACCAAAGCTGCCATCATGCCTTTCTTAGTCAGGTTTCCATGCACCAGTCCCTTAGCCTGGCACATCTCAGCCAACTGGCTCCTTGTCAGCTTGCCATACTCCTCTGTTGACATGCTTGCCTGCTGTCCCTGACTAACTAAACTAACAAAAGATATAAAACAATTGTGATCTGAACTCTGAATATTCCCTGCATGGCTAATTTAGAGTACAAAAACACCTTCAGGGATCACTGTACACAAGCTACAGGAATTCACATCCCATACCACTACAAGCCAATTAGTGTGTGATGTGGCTAACTCACCACAATCAAACAATTAATATTTGATGTGGATATCCCACCACTGCCACCGATTAATATGTGATGCCCATGCACTGGCCCAGTAATCAAGGAGCCTCAATCCTCACCACTAGCACCAGTGAGGGGTGTGCACATTGGGAAGGATAACAAGTATACACACAGTAAAGTACAATTTCCCTTAAGAGCACACAGAGATCACAGTAGGTCTGGGGCTGGTTTCTCCCTTTCTCTCCATATCCCAAATAAGATTCCCCACTGGCACAGCTATAGGGTTCAGATCTCAGCCTAGTGGTCAAGCCAAAACCTCCGGCACCCTCTCTGTCCAACCAGTGCTTTGTGTCCCTGGCCAAGTACACACACACACACACACACAGACACACACACACACACACACACACACACACACACACACACACACACACACACACACACACACACACACACACACTTTGAGATTTGGTTTATATATAAACACACAGACACTCCTGGGGAAGGTTGGCACAGGTTAACCAGCAATGCCCCCTCCTGCCAGGCTATAATGTTGTAATCACTGCCACCAACTACTCTTATCAGCTACTAATAAGCCCCTCCAAAAGGGTGACCAAATTTCACTGTGTAATATTACTGTTATCCAAATAGTAATTGTGACCCAGGGCTAAAGCTATTGGAGTGGCTTGGGCAGTATCACCAAATCCATGCAATGTACTCTAAGAGCTTAAATTACCTTTACAAAAAACAGCCACAGTTGAAAGGTTTAAAAATATTTAATAATACATAAAAACACAAGACAATACTTATTACTTCAACACTGACATTACAGAGTTTAGACACCACAGGAAAATGCTTTAAAATTAATACTGTAGAATAGTCTGACATTAATATAGAAAACAGCTAGACTAATCTGGCTAAATTTCTATCCAACTCTAACAGAAATGCTAAGATCTAAGATCATACTTACAGAGCAAAGGCAGAGTGCTGGTGAGTTGATGTGTTCAGGTTCAGACAAAATCCAAAATGCTTCATTCCCTCCCTCTCTTTCTGAGAAAGTCTTAAGTTGATAACACAGTACTGCTGAGTCATTTCACATTACATCATTTTTGACACTTCTCTGGTTCCCAGGCTAACAGAAATTCAGAATTTACATTTCATAGTAAGCTGCACCATGCCAGGAAGCCAGAGCAGTAAAATACATTATACATATGAAATGGTTACATATTAGAAACAAAAAATATCTAAAACATGAATGTATGTACACGACACATAAAGATTGATGTACATACACAACGAAACACGTAAATGGCGAAAATCAAAACGCTGAACGTGTTTCCTAGCCAGCAGCACGGTGGTGGGGTTATGGAAATATATCCTTTTCCCCACTGTAGTGTGATCTCGGAGTTGGTATATTTAAGAAGGGGGTGTGGGGTCGAAGCCCCTCACATGGGAGTTGCAGGGGGGCTTGTCCCCCTGCATAAGTGTGTTAATGTATTTTTTTTTTATTTTGTACTTACCTGTGTGGCACGTTTTGCTGATGAAACACGTTCGGCATTTTGATTTTTGCCATTTTCGTGTTTCACTGTGTATGTACATTGGCCTTTATGTGTAGATGTACATACATTTGCATTTTAGATCTTTCGGGGTTTTAATATAGACCCATGTAAAACCTTAGTAATTATCTCTTAAATCAAGACAATTGAAAGAATTTCCTGGCCTAGACATCCTATCTCCGAGCTTGAGATCAGTCTTACAATGCTTGACTTACCAGCTTTCTTCCAGAAGAGTGCACTGCCGTTACATTTTTGAATCTCAGTACAACATATAGTTTAATCTTAACATATAGTTCTCTTTACATTTGTAAACCAAGCCTGTGGATTATATTAATATTTACAAATGATACAGAATTATCTACAAAATTCTATCTAGCTAGGCTGGCAGCCTTCACAAAATTATGGCTGAAATACATTTGCACTGGCAAGTATGTTCTACTCTGTCTAACATAAAGCCATTGTTATTATTATTATTTACCCAGAATTCAATGAGGTGCAGAATTGTTTTGTTAGTATCTCTGGGTAGTTTGACTAGGATTACACAACTAAACTAGGAACTTTTTGTTTCCATGAAGGGTTTAAATAATAGTTATATTATTGTTATTCTTGATAGAGTACATGATGTGGTATCTTTTGAATAATCTGATAATATGCTAAATCTTTTGTTAATGAAAAATAATTTTGAGAAGCCCATTTAATATATAAGGAGTGTTAACTTTCAAGAGTATTTCAAGGTAATAGAATGACTTAATCTAAAAACAAAATTGCCACATTCATGCCTCTCAACTGTCCATATTTTTGCAGAGTGTCCACATTTTTGCCTCATATTTTTGATCTGTTCCTCATAAATTGTTGGTTTTCTGATAAATGATTGACAAATCATTGAGGATGAAAGTTAGAAAATAATGACATGCATTTGAGGTTCAGACTTCATACTCTTCTGAAAATTCATGTTATTGGAAACCCTGTTATTCTATTGACTTTCTACGTTTATAAGAGCAATATTTAAAACTATCCCTATTTTATGCCTTTATCCCCCTATCATTTATGGTTTTATCCAGATTTTTTTGCTCTGAAATGTTGAGTTGTATGGGCCCCATCACTATTTTTATTTTTAAGCAGAGACAATTTGAATGATGATTATAAAAGAGGAGGTTTCACAAAACATTTTGAAGGCAGTATAACAGATACATTAATTTTGAATAGAAAACATTTATTAGAGAAAAATCTACAAAAAGATTTGGTGGTTTCAAAGATTATACAATTCTAATAAATTCTTCATTTAAAGAAAAGAGGATAGGAATTGCAGTACTATGGAAAAATAAGGGTATTATGCATATGTTTATATTTTTGTAGAGTGGCACCAGGGGTAGTGTTTGTAGTGGTAACTACTGAATATCAAAATAGACCCATCATGCTTATTGATATGTACTGGATCCCATGCAAATCACACTTATCGATATGTACTGGATCCCATGCAAATCACAATTATTGATATGTACTTGATCCCATGCAAATCACACTTATTGATATGTACTGGATCCCATGCAAATCACACTTATTGATATGTACTGGATCTCATGCAAATCACACTTATTGAGATGTACTGGATCCCATGCAAATCACGCTTATTTATATGCACTGGATCCCATGCAAATCATGCTTATTGATATGTACTGGATCCCATGCAAATCATGCTTATTGATATGTACTGGATCCCATGCAAATCATGCTTATTGATATGTACTGGATCCCATGGTTTGGGACTATGCCTTACAAAACAATGTTTAGATATCTTATCTAACAACCTAAAGGATATGTGATGATATGGGCTAGTGCCAGCACAGCTAGTTGCAGTTTTGTAAAGAATTATATCCTTTGAATATCAGTCTATGTGCAAGATGCTTGTGTTACAAATGTATTGGAAGTGTATGTCATTTGAATATCAAACTGATTTGTACAGATGCTTATGTTACAAATGTATTAGAACTATATGGCATTTGAATACCAAACTGACTTGTACAGAGGCTTATGTTACAAATGTAGTAGAACCATATGGCATTTGAATATCAAAATGTATTTGTTTTGTTGGTACTGTTGAAAAATGTATCAACAGTGGGTCCTGCTAGACAGAGAAGTAATATACATGTGAGAGTGCATGTATATATGTTAGCAAATGACACTGGAAGATCAGAGGTTCACCATCTAGCTTACTTTAAGAAAAATAAGGGAAATGCAAATGAGCTGTTAAACCATTAAAATGGCATACCACAGTGATGAATAGGACAAGAGATGGTAGATCTAGAAGAAACCATTGTTTATTAGCTTCAGTAAAAAGAGGAGAAGTCCTGTGATTGTTTCTTGGCCTCAGGCCTGTCATAAATATTAGAAAAGATCTAGATATGCATTTTTAAATGTCTATGCTAAATTCCTCTCTCAACTTTAAAAGGTGATAGTGTGGGAACCTAGAGTCAGGTGACCAGAAGAGGTCATTCTGCCAGCCCTGGAAATAGTATTTTTTAGATATTACAGAGAGTAATCTCTTAGTATTGAGTATTCTGCCTTGGGTCTGACAACATGAAGGACCATTCACCACATCATCTGCCTTGCTCTATTAATTAAATAGGGAATAGTAATTCTCCTAGATAAAGTCAAGAAAATATAATGAAACTTAGTTTATATATTGTTTTTCTTTATTTGTATGAGTCTGTCCATCAATGTAATGTTTAATATTTCCTGGGATTTTAATCTGTGGTTTACTGTAAATATATATTCAATATTTTCATGTTCTTTTATTATTTTTCATTAAATATATTTAAAACTTTAATTGCGGTTGGTCCTTTTGAAAGCATTTAACCTTTGAGAGTGCTTATATGTATTTGGTGACACTGTGTGGGCCACTCCAGGAGGCCTAGCTGTCTTGATCAACTACTACCATTTGTATTAGTATTAATATTATACACCCTTTGTTAAGGGCTTTAGAGTAACTGATTGGTGACAGTGATAACGACTGTATAATCTTGGCAGAAGGGGGCACAGCAGCTAAATCTGTGCCAGCCTTACCCAGGTGTGTGTGTCAGCTACTTGGGGCAGGGACATGAAGCACTGGTTTTACAGAGATGGTGCTGGAGGACTTGGCCTGGACACTCAGCTGAAGACCTAACCGTACAGCTATACCAGTGGAGAGTCTTATTGGATTATGTAGCCCAGGTGGGTATGACCCTAGCCCTGAGCAGCATCCTACCATCACCCAGAATTATACCACAATACAAGCAGAAAATGATTGATTTCAACAATTGGCTAAGTTTCTGGTGTTATTCTAAGGGGATCCAGTATTTGTCTGCCTGGGATGACATGATTGACAGACCTCGATGCTTTGCCAGAGATGGCCTGGATTTGTCACTCCTGGGCTTCTGGATACTGGCCAAGGCTCTTGCCACCCCTATAGCACCTTTTTAGGCAGTGTTCCAAAGACCAAATTACCACCATAACAGCTACAAACAAATGCAATCTGAATGTTATGCTGCTCAACACTAGAAGTCTAAATCTCAAAATGCACTCACTCAAAGCACTCCTTAAAATGGAGAACATCAACATTTGTGCTGTAACAGAGACCTGGCTCAAGGCAGCAGAAAGCACCCCTGCAGTACCAGGCTATAACTCATTTCACACCTTTCGGTCCCAGAACTTGGACTGAAGCTCCAAAAGCAGTGGCATTTCCATATTCATAAAGGATGCGCACACCTCCAGACTGGTAGCCCAACATAACGCATCAGAGATACTTCAGGCACAGCTAACACTGGGTAAGACAGTGGTTCAGGTTGCAGCCTGCTATAGGTCCCCAACCATGTCTCAAGACTCACACTCCATGTTCCTAAGCACCCTGGAGAATATTAGGGTCCAACCTAACACTCTCATACTGTGTGACTTCAACTACCTCTCCATTAACTGGGAAAACTACTCATGTACCAATACACTTGCCCAGTGTTTCCTGTAATTCATTAATTTCAATACCCTGGACCAGCTCATTCTTACCTCCACTAGAGGTAGCAGTATTCTTGACCTGGTCATTACTAACATGGGCGACCATTGCTCTACAAGGCAAAGTGGTTCATACAGCCTACTTTGATACCATTCCCCACTCAGGAATCATACCAAAGTTATTATCCCTGAGAAGCAGTGAAAAAATGTGCACCTGAGGTGCTGCAACCTAGCCAAAAAGCCGGGTCCTTTTAAGTAGCCTTAAAAAAGGCTTCATTGAGGAGACCTTTTGAAAAGCCTTTAAAAAGGCTCCAAAGTTGAGTCCTTTAGAAAAGCCTTTAGAAAGGTTTAAAATTTGAGTCCTTTAGAAAAGCCTTTAGAAAGGCTTAAAAGTTGAGTCCTTTTGACAAGCCTTTAGAAAGGCTTGAAATCTGGCAAACCAACCTTTTGTACAGCCTTTAAAAAGGCTACAAAGTAGAACCTTTTTGAAAAGCCTTTAGAAAGGCTCTGAAGTTGTAAGGACAAGCCTTTATAAAGGTTCAAAAACAGGCAAACAAAGCAGTGGAAGCAGACCTGGGCCTCAAAATGGGGGGAAGCCCATCTTCCTGGTAGCTTGGCCTGTGTCCCTGGGGTTATCGGGATAAAATCTCAGACAAAGCTCAATCTCAGGAAAAAAAAAAACTCTGCCAAATACAGACTAGTTGCACTGGTGGCTGTACCATAGAAGAAAAGCCGTGAAGGAGACAGGACAAAAAAGACACCACAGATGAAAAATCTTCAGCAGTCAACAAAGTTTATTGTAGCCATCTAAGCATAGATCTAGATAGTGATAGAGAATGGTAAATTGCTCCTTCATTTATACAGAAAGTCGGGCCATGTCTGGGGACCCTGTCTTTGGTGGGTTTGGCCTTCCTTGTCATAGGGTGTCCTCACGAAACATGCCCCTTGAGAGACAATTTCAGAAAAACACATTCCCCATAGTAGTTCAGGAGTTGTAGGAGAAATTGTAGCTATAAATCCTCTCCTTTAATCCAAATAGACCATAACAAATTTTAACAAAAGTATTAGCAAACGAAAAGATCAACATGAAGCCACAATGGCTGTTTCAAAGTGACCATTGGTCAAAAATTGTTAGGCTATGCCTTTCATAAAGTCCTTCATCGGGATGGCTAGAAGGAGCAGAAAACTTTGTAGTGACCTTCAAAGATCACACAGTGCATAAAGTACTCACAAGACCAAAAAGAGAACACAAACGAAGTCCATACAATAAAACTGGGAACTATTACCCCAAAACATATAACACTTGCTTAGAAAATATATCAGATACATAAAAACCTATATCAAATACACACAAATATCAAATAAATAAATAAACTATTAAACAAATAAAGAATGTAAAAAAACACAAAAAAACAATATATAGAGGTGGCCATAGGAAGGGCTGGAGCCACTAGTGGAGACGGAGAGAGAGAGAGACAAAATGGCCATGTGGCCAAGGGACAAGGATGCCAACTCAAGGAGGATGAAAAGGGTGAGAGCAGTGGGAATATGGGGCTGGAAACTGAGAGTGAACAAGGGTAAAAACTTCAAACCCATGGCCGAGCATAACAGATCATTCATATTGGACTCCATGGACTTTTTGGACAAAATCAAAAACATCCCGATTGAGAGTGACTGTATCCTAGTCACTATCAATGTGGAGTCCCTCTACATGGTACTCACACACAACTTCTGCTTAGAGGCTACAGCAGAAGCATATGACAAGGACCAAGTCACCCTGCCAGGGGAAATCAACCACCTAGGTAGATTGATTTCTGTCCTGCTCAAGAACAACTATTTCCATTTCAACAGACACTTTTTTAGACAAAGCACAGGGATAGCCATGAGGGCAGCCATGGCCCTTAGCCTTGCTAATATGGCACTAAGAAAATGGGAACAGGACCATGTGTACGGCTCAACATACTTTGGAGACATGGCCTGTTACTACAGATTTATTGATGACATTTTTCTGGTCTGGAAGGGCAGCCAAGGAAAAAAGAGGTTATTGTCTCCCTCTACTCTTCCCTCATTAAGCCAATCATCGAGTACAATACATTGAGTACAATGCCCCATTTGGCATGTCCCTCACTAGACACCTGCAACAACTGGAGAGACCACAAAAATACCTCACAAAGAGGATCCTAGGCCATAAACACTTATCCTATATGGACAGACTCAAACAACTCCAACTATTCTCTCTCTCATATTGCCTACTTAGAGGCGATCTCAGCTTGACTTACAAAGCCATGTCTGACCCAGATCTGTTAGAAATGCTGCATCTAAAGAAATCCCAATCCCTCCACACCACATGCTCCAGAGACCTCAACCTCATTGCCACAATCAGCAGAACATGCTGGAGGGATAGGTTTATAACCCAGAGACTGCCCATGCTATGGAATAGACTTCCCATACATGTCAAAAAGAGCACCTCACTGACATCTTGATGAGTGGATGGGAAATAGAAAATTCACCCCGGGGATCACTCCAGTGGCTCTACTCAACAGAGGAACTGGGAACTAAGGTCAGGTGGCATGGCACCATGGTAATCCTATGGGCTAGGCTTGTAAAGGCTCCAGGGTCATTAGCCTAATACACACCTATGAACCTATAAACCTATGAACTGGAGGGAGAGAGATATAGAGAAATCCAGACCCCTGGGCTGAGTGTGTTCCCTGTGTGCTCTTAAGGGAAATTGCACTTGGTGCAGAGAGCTGCATCTGGAAGTACTGAGTGTATCCATTTGTATTCCAAGTGAACGTCCCTCTCCAGTGTCAATGGTGAGGATTCAGACTCCTTGATTACCTGCCCAGAGAGGGGTTGTTACAGGATAGCCATGACTGTCTGTGATAATATTAATTGTATGTTAGTAAAAAAGTGATTCTAGAACTTTAGTGACCTTCGGTTTTCAGTATCTGCTGCATTTCTTACAAAAACGGATAACACTATTAAATTTAAAATCTTTAGCTGAGTTAGTAGAACAAGAGTTTTTATCTTTTATACATTATTCTTACAGAACTGGAACTCAAACACATACCGATTCCATCTGTACTTCAATAATCAGTACAGAGAGTGATTCTCTTCAATTGATTTCTTGTTCTTAGTTACAATCAATTAACAATTAACATAATTCCTTAATATATGTTTCAAAAGTGGTTTAGTAAACAAATTGAAGATTGCCATCAAATTAATGATAACGGAGAAGTAAATGAAATCATGCTTTGGGACTCTCTTAAATTATGCACATGTGAAAGAATCCATCGTTGGTACAAGAAAATAAAGGAATTGTGCAATGACCTGCTTAACATCCAAGAGGGTTTAACTTCAACAAAATTAAAACTTAAAAGAGGGATGTTGTCATTTTAGACATAGAAAAACAGCCTTAAACAAAATATCAGTTGATTCTAAATAAAATAGCAATAGCTCTAAAAGTGGTAAATTAAAAGATGCTACATACAACTTTTATTTTACCACTTTTAGAGCTGGTGAATAGATCAAAAATTTTGACCAAGTCAAATCAAAAGTCTATTCAGATCTCAGGATGTAATAAAATATTACAGGTATAGAAGATCCAGCCATTTTCAACCCCTTTTCCCATTTCTTCACAAGGGGTAGGGGTGTCAGTTCAACAGTGACAATTTTCTGTTACAATTTAATATATAAAACACACATAAAGTGGATTTAGATGAAAATTGTTCAAAAACACCACAAATAAACTTTTGCAACAGATACTAGTTATCTTCTAAGACATATAGCTAATTCAGAATTAAATGAGCAATTTAAATAATAAAGGTCTAGGTACAGATGGATTAATTCCTGAGATATATAAATCATTTCGAATAAATGTTATTCAGCTATTATTGTTTGTATTAAAAATTGAAAATGAAATATTAATACCACTTGGAAAATATATGCTAACAGTCCCTCTCTTGAGACAGGACAAAGACTCAAAGTTACATACAATTTATAGGGCATTTTTGTCATTAAATGCAGATTATAAAATAGTAATGTCAGTCTTGTCAAACAGAGTAAAATTAGTGTTGTCAATCCTAATAAGTGACACTTATTAATGTATAATGCCTGCCCCTCAATGTCCTGTTTGGGAAAACTTGGCTAGGCTTAGAAAGGCCTCCAGGCTGTCAGCCTAGTAACAGTCTGTGAATCTATGACTCTGTCATATTAAGTAGGATTTATAAGAAAAACAAAAGATAACATTAAATGAATAATAACATTAATTGGTTATGCAAATGCTGATAATATGAATATGAAAGTAGTTCCTTTAGAGGCAGTATTTACGTAGTGCCTGGAACCAATAATTATGCTCTGAGTGGAAAAAAAGATTAACCTGCTAAGGATGTCCCTATTGCAAAACCCAGTCTTAACAGTGCTTTGGGTTGCTTAACAAAAAATTAAAGACACCTAACTATTGGTAAGATTGGGTCTCATGCGAGGGACTAACAACAGAACACCATCTAAAAGCTGTCACATGCTTTTTTCTGCCACACATATGAAGAGAAACTTGACAGAATCAAGTATCTAACATCTTTTAAAGGCACTGGTTCCACAGATGGGTACTTTGTTTCTACCTGACGCTTGTCTGACAGTGCAAAGTGCTTTAATGTATTTTAAAGGATTTGAAACCCTGTAAAACACTTAATGCCTCTGCACTTCGTTTCTGTAACTGGTGGTACATGGAACAGATTCAGCAGATAAAACTCCATACACTGTAACTGATTATGACTGGTTTTATGTGCTCTCAACATGGTTGCTAAGGTTCTTTTCTTGAGCTGTGCTCTTAAGGTAACATGGTTACTAAATTTCCTTTCATGAGATGTGCTGTTAAGGTAACATGGTTACTAAATTTCCTTTCATGAGCTGTGCTCTTAAGGTAACATAGTTATTAAGTTCTTTCTTGAGCTGTGCTCTTAAGGTCGATTTCTTGGCTTCTATGTCTTAAACACATAAGCTGGTATAAATAAGACCTAATTATAACTTCTTTGATGTGCTTAAAGGGGGTTGGTTTCCCAGATTTGTGTATAAAACAAATTATAGCCTTGTACAGCAATTCATTAGCTTATATTAAAATTGCTGTATGTGTTTTTCAGGTAGTAGCAGTTTCAAAATGAAATAAACTAGGCTATTTCCGTTCACCTCTTTTATTTGTTTTAACTATTGATCTGTTAACAAACTGCATTTGACTTGAAATAAATTGAAGATTTCAAAGTTTTAATAGCTGAGAAAGACTTTTGGATTTTACTTTGATGTAAAGCCAGGGTTTTGGATGAACAGATACGGGTGAAGTCATAATTGTACAATAGAGGTGAGACTGGATGAATTATATAAATTATTAATAAAAAGGTTGAATACTAACAGCAGTGGAGCTACTCTGAAATGGCAGAGAATTGGGAAAAGTCTTGTTGCCATTTTACAGACTGTTGACGGTTAGACAAATAGCTGTGGGACCACTGGACTGACAACTGAACTATAGGTTCATAGGTGTATACTAGACTAATGACTACTAGGGTCCTTATAAGCCTAGCCACAACATGTTGGCATAAAAATTCTGTTGCAGCAGTTTCTTTGCTTATATAAACTTTGCTGATAAATTTCATAGCTGTTATGCATTATAACAAGCAGGTTTAGTTACATTACTTATTTTCACCACACATACTTTCTCTGAGGAGCACACAGCCGATGAAGTGATCACAGACCTACTACGGAAGACACTGATTTGCAAATGGTACTTTTTTGGGATTATACCACTAACGAGAGAGAGAACTTTTTTTTTTTTTTTTGGATGGGAGGTAGTAAAGGAGGAAGATAATCACTTCTGATTCATTTGCTGGTTCAGGGTGTTGTGTGAGTTTAGAAATAATTTATGAATTTAGACCTGAGGGGCGTACGACCAGATAAGTAAAATAAAGCACTCTTTTATGTATTGGTTATGCTGCAAGGGGAAATAAGTTCACTAGAGGGGAGAAAAAGCTGATGAAGTATTATGTAAAAGGTGCTCGGACAAGATATTAAAGTGTTGATACTTTTACAGATTCAAAGAAGGGGTAATATTAAAGATAGCACACCAACTTAAATGTAACTGAGATTGTAGAACTACAAAACATTTTGGTATTACATTCCATAAAACATCTAGATAACACCACTCTAACTACAAGAATTTTATTAATGAGTTTAAAGATTTAATTTACGTTTAAGATTAAAATTTATGAAGCTATTATCGTTGCCAAAAGTCATATGCTTAACTCAAATAGCACCTTTATTGTCAATTAAAACCCATATTAAGTAATTAACTAAAATATTTATAGATGTATTTTGATAGACAACGATTCCTTTTCAGCATCATACTAGATCAGAGAAATGGGTGAATTGGGCTCCCAGATATAGAAATGTACACTATGACATCTATATTTAAAATTATAGTTCACTGAATGGATGCAAGGTATACCGTAATATAGAAAGTGTAGAAAGCATTATGTAATGATAAAAGTTGTAGAATATCACATAAAAATTAAATAGTACAGATATTAAAATGCTCTAGATAATTATATAAATACGCAGATTCCTATTTTATATACATCTATATGTGTGCGTGTGTGTGTAATTTGTGATCTGTATATGTATGCAATATTAAATTCATTAGTTTATTCATGTTAATATAGTCTAGTTTCCATTTTCATTTACAATGGAGACATTAATATTACAAACATGTTAGAAATGAAGCATAAATTGAATTTTTATTGGTTTAGATATAAAAGGAGCTATGATTTTCTCAACTTATATTATTGTTCATAGATATAGACTATATCCTGAAGGCTGCTCCTTAGTACAGAGCAATAGATAGTTTACATTGTTATGTGTAAATGCAATGCATCAAACAGTAATAAAGACTTATCCAACATTTTTGAAATATATAAAACCTGTATCATCAAATGAAATGAGTGACTTCATTTTTATCCCAGTTATACAGAATTATATTATCACACAAATCAGTTATTCAAAATTCTTATTGGAACTGTTTAAATCACAATAATTTCCCAGATTTTACAGACATAGCTTTAAAAAAAACATGATGCTGGGATCAACTGGAAGTACAGTGTCATTATTTTGGAAAAGCTTTACTTGATAATTCATGCACAAAGCTTTTCTTTCTCTGCAAAGAATTAGGAAAATATATGAAAAAGGGAACATCCTTTAATGGAGATATAATTTAGAGTAGAGGGTAATTCGCAACGCATTTCTATAAGTATATTATGCTAAAAGATTTTTGGACAAATAATTAACTAAACATTTAGTTTTATTTAATTTCCAATTCCTGTGTGTGTCTGTTAGTAAAGATGAGTCGATAAGTCTTTGGTGTCTTTCAACAGTTATGTGTAAAGCATTAACTATCAATTGGAAAATCTACTATACATCCCTTTTCAGATTTTTGAAAATAACCACTTTTGTTTATAGAAATGATGCAAATGTTATTAAAGTGAGAACTAATAAGATGTCGAATGACTTTAAATTGTTTACCTAAATTACCCACGTTATTAGAGATGCATAAAGATGATACTATGTGATGCCGACACAACTTTTTCTTTCTCCCCATTGATACAATATAGGCTACACTGTTATAAGTAGTTTAAATATATATTTGAATTTGAATTATACAAAACTGGCAGCACACTGGTATAAATAGTCAAGTGTGATAGCATTTATGTCCCTGATGATAACTGAGTCATTAACGTTTAGTAAAATTCAGTTTTTATGTAGAATCTAAATGTTGATCAAGTCTACGCCTAGTATGACATAACATAATCTTTTTACTTGTTTTATTGAACATTTTAATAAAGTTAAAAAATACTCATTCATACTCCCTTAAAATTACCAATAAGGGTTCTACCAGTCATCCAGTTTCTCCACTATAAAATGCAAACCACTTACTTCCCCTCTTTCTATCTTATGACATCATATTATATAACTTTTGCCCTTTCTTCAGGTAACATTCCTGACCTCCTAAACATTCCTTCCTGTTAGTGTTTCTCTCCCATACTCTGCAATCACTGGTCTGGTTATTCTGCATTGTATTTCTTCCATGAAATGCTTAACCTGTAAAGTTTCTAAAACTGTACACAATGCTTTAAAATGTGGTTTTAACAGATTCTTATAAAGAGACAAGGAAACCTCATCTCCTTAATCAGTTAGTCATCCAGTTAGCTTTTGCTAATACCCTTCAACGATTGCTACCATGGGTGTTATCTAGCCCCTTTCCCCACTTTTTCTCATTACACATTTGCTGAAAATCTACACTCCATAATGAATACCTCACATGAGGAGTTCCAATTAATTTTCTAACAATAAAACTCAAGATAATTTTATTCATCCTTAAATCTTTTTTCTTAGTGCTGTTTCCCTTCATACTTCCTCAGCAGTCTTAGGCTGACTTGTTCCCCTGTTACTGGGGAGTTCCCAGTTAGTTGAATGGAAACATGGAAGAGATTTTTGCCACAGAAAACATTTACTGATGCTAGCAGTATTTTTTTTTTTATTTTATTTATTTTTTATTACGACCTTTTTGTAGCCCTGGTAGCTGATGTGAGGAGCCTCACCACTTCAGAAATCTGCACTGCCTTAGCTATGCATGTGTGTGCTTCTGCCCACATGATAGTGACCAGACAAAAGAATACCACTGTTTTCTGACCTACTGAAGTATCTGCAAAGTCATATGATATCAGATGAACTTGGATATTTATGTATGAGATTCCCAAGTGAGAAAGTTCATCAACTCCTGTACTACACTTCTGACCAATGTTGTCTGATACCTAACTGCTGAATGACCCTTTAATGTACCTCACCAATCTGCAGTCTTCCCCTCATAAACAACAGTTTGACAACAAACTTTATATGCGGCACAATTCAGATGTCTTGTTAAAAGTCGAATAGTACAACATCTATAGTTAGATTCATTATTTAAATCCTTAAATGTCTTTTTATAAACTAAGCTGTATTGACTTTTGTATTATCCAACAATAAAAGATACCTAACCATTACTTAAAATTCCATTTATCCTATGAAAAGTATTAACATTTCCTAACATGGACCTAAAGCAAATTAGCCTGTACCTTCCAGTATCCATTCTGACTGCTTTTTCAGTCTATATCTATATCTATATATCTGTTTATCTATATTTAAGGTTGCAGTTCATAAATTTAACATTCAGAAGACTGAATGCACTTTTTCATTTGTTTTTCAGCTTGCAGCTGCTTCCCATGCATTGCATTACAGTGAGGTTTGGAAATTTGCCTTTACCACAGTGTTGTGCAATCTCAGAGTTGGTATATATAATTAGCAGTGGGTGTTGAGAGTGCATGGGAGTTGCCCTCAACACAAATTTTTTTTAGAATTAGATCATCTTAGATTTGCTCTAAAATAAATGCTATTTGCAGTATTCAATATTTGATAATATAGAAATACACACACACACACACACACACACACACACACACACACACACACACACACACACACACACACACATTAAGTAAAATGGTCACTAGATGGAACCATAAAGAATTGGAAGGTCTGTTATGTGGTGATTTCGCTTGCAGGTAGAGCCAGATTAAACCAAGGTGGAAAACTCCTACCAGAAGAGAATTGGAGCTGTAAGTAACAGACATGTTTGACACTCACAGAAGAGCGAATATGGAGGAATACAGGTGGTAGCTTGGTCCATAGTACTATACAGGAGGGAGTCTGATACCTAGCCAAGTGAGTATCAAAAAGGGTTAAACAGGTGAGAATCTGACCCCAAGCAAGGGCTTGTGTAAGACCAGAGAGGCCAGGAATCATGAAGGAACATAGCCTGATGCAAAGACAAAGACAGGCAAAGAAGACCTCTACACTTGCTATAAATGAGATTCAAGTGAACTGTGAATTATTGAACTTTAATAAATTATTTAAGAATTGTCCTTTAAGTGTGAAAATTATTATACGTTTGAAAGCATTTCAAAGAGTTATTAACCTTGCTTAGTGTTGTGACAAAATGAAAAAAAAAAAAAAACGTGAAAAATGCATTCTATTTAAACCAAATTCCCTAGTGTGTAGCTTGGGATATATCTGTGTATGTATGTATACGTGTATATAGATGTATATATGTATGTGTGGGTGGGGCTTTAGTTGATCTGATGATTAAAAATCTTATGATGATTCTAATTCTAATTTGATGATGTAAAACTACAATCCACTCTGCTACAGGCCCCATGAAGGCTCAGTGTCTCTCCAACCTAACACCACTCTTAAGTATTCAACTCCGATACCACCTTTAACATTCCTATAAGAAAAGTGCAGTCCGGGTCTGAACTGTCTGCAAACAGCTACAGTTAACTTTGAACCTAACACCACTCTTAAGTATTCAACTCCGATACCACCTTTAACATTCCTATAAGAAAAGTGCAGTCCGGGTCTGAACTGTCTGCAAACAGCTACAGTTAACTTTGAACCTAACACCACTCTTAAGTATTCAACTCCGGTACCACCTTTAACATTCCTATAAGAAAAGTGCAGTCCGGGTCTGAACTGTCTGCAAACAGCTACAGTTTTAGGGTTAGGAGGGTGGACTAATGGTTAAGGTGTTTGCCTTACAAACACAAGGTACAGGGTTTGAATCTCACAGGGGATAACTGACTAGGCTTAAAATGGCTCACAAGGGCAGTTAGCCTAGTACTAACCTATGAACCTATTAAGGGTTGGGAGGGTGGCTTAATGGCTAAGGTGTTTGCCTTAAAAACACAAGGTGCAGGGTTTGAGTCTCACAGGGGATAATTGGCTAGGCTTAAAATTGCTCGCAAGGGCAGTTAGCTTAGTACTAACCTATGAACTATAGGATAGTACATCAGAATTTAACTTTGAACCTAACACCACTCTTAAGTATTCAACTCCGGTACCACCTTTAACATTCCTATAAGAAAAGTGCAGTCCGGGTCTGAACTGTCTGCAAACAGCTACAGTTAACTTTGAACCTAACACCACTCTTAAGTATTCAACTCCGGTACCACCTTTAACATTCCTATAAGAAAAGTGCAGTCCGGGTCTGAACTGTCTGCAAACAGCTACAGTTAACTTTGAGTATGTGTCTAACTGTTTGAGCCAATCTTCATTTTCCCCTGGAGAGCACTGTGCTTTGGCTGTAAGCAGCCCCCACCACCACAAACACACACACATCTTCCACTTTCTCTTATTCCCTTCTGTTAGCAAATAGTATCAATAACTGATCAATACTGTGTGTTTGTTTATTTAAACTATACCACAGTAGCCTACTGATACAAGGTTATCCTGGTTTTCCACCTGAGAAATTAAGACAAGACTTACAGTTTCAGAGCAGTCCTTGGTCAATTGTGATTGTTCTTAACACATACTTGTCTTGCTTTGGCTCATTAGCAGCAGTACAAAGAACTGCCTGCTCACACCCTTGTTCTCCCTCCCTTCCCTGTTTATTACCTTAAGACAATCCCAGAGTTAATAAATATTACCTGTGGCAGGCACCATTTGTAAAACTACAATCCACTCTGCTACAGGCCCCATGAAGGCTCAGTGTCTCTCCAGTAAGTGTTTTACAACTGTAAATGGCTATTTATGTTAAATTGTATTAGACATTTTACAACTGTATATGTTTATGTTGAATTTCAAGCCTGTACTCCAATCTGCTTACTTACACTATCAGACTATTTACCCCACTCATAGGACCAAAAAGTGGGACTGGGTTAGCCCCACTCCGCTTCACCCTCGCTACGCTTGGCTCGCCCCTCCCTGCCCCTTATCCCACCCGCCCCACTGTGTCTACATTTATAGCCACTAGGCCAGACCCTACTTCCTCTCCAACCTACACAACTTCCTCTCCAATTTCCTCCTCCCCACCACTTTACTGTTTAACCACTACTATTCCTCTGAAGCACATTGACCCCACCCATTGATGACATATAACATGTCTATAAATAATTATAAACTCCTTCCTCTTATCTTACCACTCTTAATTCTGCCATACTTTCTTACTAGCTATGAAAATCTCACATTCGTAGGTTTCTCTTATCCAAAATGCCAAACCAAGACCCCCGTACCTCCACTGACTGCGGAACTTGCCCACTACTACACTACCCCAAAAATTATGAATTCCAACCACTTGCTTCTAAAAAAAACCACTCCAATCAACACCAAAATCCAAATATGAACTAAAACTACTATTCAAAGTTATTAGACTACTAGCGTATCTAAGAAAAAACATAACCAAAGATGGGGACATCCATCCTAATCCAGGCCCAACCTTAACTCAAAATCCTACCAGCCCACCACTCTCCCACCGACTGGTCAACTCCCTCCTAATATGTCACTTAAACATTAGAAGCCTAAACAGTAAGATACATAGCCTGCATGCTGTACTAGCCACATACCTCCCCAACATAATGTGTCTATCTGAAACATGGCTCCAGCCATCAACCAAAGACAATGAGATCCTGCCTCCTGGTTACAATATACTTAGGGCAGATAGAGTAAAGAAAAGAGGAGGTGGAATAGCCGTCTTATATAATAGCACACTTAACATCATAACTAACCCTATACAACCACCCCAGGTCTCTAACGCTGAAATACTAGCTCTAAAAATTCTACTAAATAATCATAAGGGCATTAACCTAATTGTCACCTATATTCTGGGAACAATGTAGAAACACTAGAGGTCATTCTACATTGATAGCCAACAACTACCCTCAAGAAACCATTGTCCTGGGCGATGTTAATATTGACTGGAACCAATGCACAACACAGTCCAACCCCATCCCTGTTAACCTACATGGATTCTCTCAGATAATATCATATACCACACACAGGTAACAATAACCAAAAAGAGAGTATACTAGACTGGATACTCACCAACAGTCATCCCCAGAACTATATGTCTGAACTCTCCCTAATGATCTTAGTGATCACCTGCTCACATACATCATGAAAGACAAAATTAATTGTACAAGCTTACCTATTTATAGGTCTATCAGATCCAAGAAAAACTTTGACCCAACTAAATTTCAACTTGAACTCAAATCATGTAACTGGACAAAACTAAAGTTCGTTCCCCTTGATGTGGCAGTGTCATCATTTAACAATTCATTCCTTACTATACTTGACTCACATGCCCTAAACGCTCAATAAGAATTAAACTCAACTAGCACCCTGGCTAACAACAGACACTAAAACCAAAATAACAACTAGAGACAAAGCGTGGGATAAATGGCGCACTACCAAACTACCCCTAGATCGTATCAAATTCCAACAACTTAGAAATGAGACTAAAATAAGCCATCATACTAGATAAGAAAAATTACTTCTACAATCTGCAACATAAACATCAGAATAACCCTCAAAAGTACTGGGCAGGCATAAATAAATTTCTCCAACCAGGCAAATCCACTACTCCGACCCCAGGAACATTATCTGACAAGAGCCAAGAGGATATAGCCAATTCATTCAATACTTTCTTCACAGAAACCATCCAGTCATTAGCTAACCAACTTTCTCCTCCCCACACTTCTATAAACACTATACCCGACTCACCACTCTCTTTTAACTTCCAGCCAGTGTCCACATCCTTTATCAGATCCCTTTGAAAAACTGAAGCCAACCACCCTTTCAGCCGATCTTCTGCCGGCTGAATACCTGCAAATTGCTGCAGATGTTGTAGCCTACCCTATCTCAATCCTAATTAACAGAACCATAACCGAGGCCTCAATCCCCTCAATTTGGAAAATATCCTGTTATTCCACTCCACAAAGGAGGTTCATCCACAGAACTATCCAACTATAGACCTATAGCCATACTATCACCACTTGCCAAAATTATGGAAAAGTGCATGCACAACCAACTAATGCTCTATCTAACCCAAAATAAACTACTCACAGACTCTCAACATGGATTCAGACCCCATCATAGTACAACCACTGCCCTCCTCTCTTTTACTGAAAACATTAATCTTAACCGGAATAATAAAAAAATATCCTCCGCTCTCTTCCTGGACCTATCGAAAGCCTTCGATATGGTAAACCATCAGTTACTTCTATATACTTTAAAAACCCTGTATCTAGATACTCCAGCCCTTGACTGGTTTCAAGCTTACCTCACTGGGAGACAACAAGCAGTAATGTGGCAAAACAAGCTCTCCTGCCTGCTAACAAATACCATAGGAGTTCCTCAAAGTTCCATATTAGGACCTCTCCTCTTTTCAGTCTTCATAAACAACATCTAAACAGTCATCCCTGAAGCCACCTGCATTCAATATGCAGATGACTCGACTATAATATGTTCCAATGCCTCTCTTGCAAATCTACTAACTCCCACCCAACATAGCTTCACCAAAGTCGAAAACTGGCTTGCCAACCATCTCCTGATCTTAAATCCAAACAAAACCAAGTTACTTCTCTTCTACCCAGCCAATAGATCTCCGACTGAAAACTTCACTATAAAATCCAATAATGGGACCATCATCTCCCCAGACACCTATACAAAGCTATTAGGAGTAAACATTGACAATAAACTCAGATTTGATATACATATCAACCAAGCCATTGTCAGTCAACAAGAAACTTGGGACCCTATATAGAATTAAAGCCTTCCTTACCCCGAATGCCAGGGCAGCCACAGCCCGCTCACACCTTCTCTCTACCCTACTATATGCCTCTCCTGTCCTCACTCACCTTAACAAATCTGATCTGGCCAAGCTCTCATCCTGCTATAATCACATTGCCAGGTTCGTTACAGGCCTACCCTACAGAACACACCACTGTACTAACCTGAAAAAGCTTGGATGGATAGAATTCCCACACCTTCTTCACCAGTCCCAACTCATAGAGGCCTTCAAAATCCTTAAACAACCTGAGAATACCCCAGCACTAAAAAACTTAATGACTCCCTACTCCAACCTAAGCTACCTTCGCTCAGCAAACAGACTCCTTGTCCAAACAACTAAATCTCTCAACCTAGGTGGTGACGCACTATTTGCCAACACCACTGGTAAAATATGGAACTCTCTCCCAAATAACATCATGCTTGCAACATCTCTAAGTCAATTCAAAAATAGTCTAAAACTCCACTTCAAGTCACACTGGCTATGTCCTTGCTCAAACCCAGACTAGCTCTGTGCCATTAACTAAAACATAAACAACTAGCTAAGATGATAAGTACTTTGTATACTGTGATAAAGAAATATGTATCCTGTCTAACTCTATGTCATTATACTGCCTACCGTCCTTGCTAATATGTTATTAATGTTACATTTGTAGTAATCTCAGAAATAGTAATGGCAGTCTTGTACTTGTATGTAAATAGCCTATGTTTTTGTTAAGTTCTTTCAGCTCATTTACTGTACCTAATTATCAATGTAACTCTGTTGGAGCTTTTCTCCCCGGGCCTCCGCTGAAAAAGGACATATCCAGTTGGACCATCCCGGTTAACAAATGTAAAATAAATAAATAAAAATAAAATTAGTCAATCTCCGTTTTGCTGACAAACTTTGGTTGACAAAACAGATGGTCAACAGTTGTGTCAGACTGTACAATCCCCAGGGTTAAGGATTATGCCCCTTCCCCTGGAATTGCACAATCTCCGAATTAGTATATATAATTAACAGAGAGAGCAGGGGGACCCCCCCCCAAAATAAAACACTGTTTGTGAAGTTTGCATACTCTGAATTTGTGCTTGAACAGAAGCATATCTGCTTTGATGTTATTGTGTCAACATTAGCTATGTTAATGTAAAGTTATTTTTACAAAAGTTGCTATATGCGTGGAAAAACACACACACACTGTAGTTGAAATATGCAAATGCACACAAGGTTAACCAACTTTTTTGCTGTAGAGAGTGAATGCTAGTATGTGCTACTTGCAATACTGTTGAACTGCAGTTTTATTTGCAGAAGTAGCTTACTGGTCAGTTTTATGGCGTGTCGATATGAAACTTTTTGATCTGTTAATCTGGTTAGTGGATTATAGTAATATTTAAAAATGTTTTTCTTTTTTTTTTGAATATATATTTTTACATTATTTCTGGCTTTTTCCTGATTGCTTGGGCTAAGATGTTGAGAGGTGGCGGTCTTATTGATTCCCATTGGGTGGGTTATTTTCACTTGTTTTGGGGTTCGTGGTGACCGTGGAGTTCGAATATTTAATTTTAAGGGGTGAATGAGTGCTTGCTCCCCTGCAAAAACTTAGTATTTAGTATTTTAGTTTGCATTTTATTGTCTTGTTTTTCATTCAAATTACTGCTTGTTTTTATTTATTACTTTTTTCTTTAATGTTTTTATGGGCAATATTGTGCATAGTTGCTCTTAACTTATACACACACACACACATATATAATATATATATATATATATATATATATATATATATATATATATGGATCTAGGATTAATGATCGCCTACACATTTCAACAAAACTGAAATGGGCGAGCACACTTTTGTGAAAGTGCTTTTTCACTGAAAAAGCACTTTTGTAAAACAGCTAAAAAAAGGAAAAACATGAGAAAATGGCTTTTGCTGAGATTGTGGCACAGTGAGGATAAGGGAATATTATCTTTTCCCCACTGTAGTGTGATCTCAGAGTAAGAATATAAAATATATATATTTTTTTGTTTTTTTTTGTTTTTTTAGTTAACTATCGCAAAAGTGCTTTTTCAGTGAAAACGTGCTTTCACAAAAGTGTGCTCGACCGTTTCAGTTTTGTTGAAATGTGTCATTGGTAATTAGTCCTAGATCCATATAATATATATGTAAGGTAGATGAAGAAGGAAAACAAAAATACTTTGAAATATCAGGAGTTGTAGGTACTCAAAAAGAGACCAAGAACACATGAAAGTAGAAAAACAAGTATGCAGTAGGGCAAGGTTAATAGGAGGGGAAATATAATAGAACAAAAAAAAAAATAGAAGTATGTAAGTGTGAAGTATCTAATGAATACTTTGGTCCTGGAATACTTCTGATGCTAAAGAATATTAAAGAAAGAAATATGTGATGATAAAGAACAGGGCATCTGCCAGAAAATAATGTGCATCTTGCATGAGGATTGAAATACTGTGGATGTGATTTAATAAAAGGTTTGTGTTCAAAAAATAATCCATCTGTTAAGTTTCTCAGGTAGATTCCCTTGTCACTTCCATAATCTCCCATTTCTTTGAATTGTAAATATCCAATGCAGAGTACTCATGAAATTCAGCTTGATTCAAAACCTCAATGTGTCCCTGCTACCACCATTACGAATTTAATATAATTTCCTTTTCTGAATCCCTGTGAAATGATGTCATTGTTCCCTTTGTTTAATTTATTATACTTTTTGTTATGCTATGCCATCAGCAACAGCCAGCCCCTCTAGATGCACTATTTAAACACAGCTGCTGTCTTCTGCCTTAACACAGAACTTCTCCTTTGGGAATGTAGACTTTTTGACTTTGTCCACTTTCTCTACACATGATCTTAGCATCCACTCAGGAGCAAGGAAGGACTTCTTTGGTGATGATGTGGCAGTAATCCTAGCCTGTATAATGCCAAATGGACAGATCTCCTCTTTTATAGTTGCCCTGGGTCTATATTAGATCATCGAAATGACAGAATTTTGAATGATCTAATATTGAACCCAATATCGTGAACGCTGAAAACAGCAAAGCTGCACAAAACTGAATTCTTTCCTAGGGAAAGAATTTGGTTGGCAGTTGTTGTGGCTTCGCTGCTTTCAGCGATGCAGTGGAAAGTTACGGGATGGGTTAAGGTAAGTGTGCGATTGTGCGGACATTCAGGCTAGGGTGCGGGTTGGGTGAGTTAGGGCTAGGGCGCGGGTCAGGTAAGTGTGCGATTGTGACAGAATTTGGGGTTACGGGCGTGTTAAATGAGTTAGGGTTAGGGCGCGGGTGAGGTGAGTGTGCGATAGTGAGAATTTGGGGTTAGGGGTGGGTTAAGTGAGTTAGGGTTAGGGCGCAGGTGAGGTGAGTGTGTGATAGTGATGGACCTTAGGGTTAGGGTCTGGGTAAGGTAAGTGGATATCTAGTAGTGTATGTGCAGTGTAGTGTAGGGTTAGATGTAACTTTTAAATGTACATGTGTGGATTGCTGCTTTTTAGTGTGCCTGTGGTGTGTGTGTGTGTTTCTCAGAACAGCGAATTTTTTCCCTGGGAAAAAATTTGCTGTTTTGAGGTTTCAATATTGTTAGGATTCGGGTTTTGCAGTTCGACGTTATGGCATTCGATAATGAGCTGTTTCGATGATCTGATATAGACCCATTGCCCATAATATTGATAGTGTAATCCCTAGCCTTTACAACAACTTTGCTACCTTGTATTACAAACTTACAATAATTACAGTCTTCACATTTTGACATCCCATTGTGACTTGAAGGAGTGTTATATTTTTTGTTTTCTAAAAGATCCTTTAAACTTTTCCCTCTTTTAGTAACAAAAGTAGGTTTTTCACCTATGAAATTATTTAGCTCTTGGAAGTTTTTTAAAAACTTCCAATTATTTGAAATAATCTGCTTAAAACTGAATATATCAACTGAATTATCCAACATACAGCTTAAATTGTAATCTACTGTTGACACATTCCCCTTTATATCATTGAGTGTCCCCTTTTTTCTCACAACTTTAATTTTGGCTATGGCTTCATTTATAACCATCATGGGGTACCCTCTTATCAAGTATTTCTTTCTTAAAATTTCACACTCTTCTAAAAAATACTCATCTTCATCAGTCAGTCTATTTATTCTGTCAAACTGACTATACACAATATTATTTTTTAGTTTTGTGCTATGCATACTACTATACTCCAAGTAACTATTACTCTGAACATCTTTTTTATATAATGTAGATTAAAAAAGTTAGGTACTTGTGTGTGAAGTGGCTTCCATATAATGATGTGGAAAAAATCCAAGTTGCAGTTTAGTTTCAGGTATTCAGTCAAGAACCTTCTCCGGTGTAAATCCAAATTGTTTATTGTACATAAACAGACGAAACAGAGAACAGAGATAAGCGCTTTCACTAATGATAGCTTCTTCAGATCATTACATTCTCACTTTACGTTAGTGTTTTATATAGTGTTCTCATTAATTGTTAATTAGATAATTTATAACAATAAAACAATTTCATAAAGAAAGAGTGGGAAAATGGGAAACTTGGGCTTATTCATCTTTTATTTATCTTATTTTATTTATTGTGTTTGTTGACAGGGAAAGCCGGACTGGGCACAAAGTCCCCTTTTCATCAGAGGCCCAGGGAGAAAAGCTCTAATTGATACATATTAAAGATTTATACAAACGCTAACAACATTTTACAAATGTATACTTAGTCTAGTGAATAAAGACATTTTATAAACGTTTTTACATTGTATAGGGAAGTTATTCACTGGTATTTTGAAAAGTCTGCATAATAATGAAGTCATTGCAGATAGTACAATAAGGCATGGATATGGATTTTTTGTGAACAAAGTAAGATGAGCATAATTCAGTATTCAGATGAAAATTCACTGTTTAGTCTGGGGGTATTTATCAAGGTTTACTGCAGGGGCAGAGCCAGACATTCTGCAAGCATGACTTTGTCTTCTGTTTACAATGGTTGACGTGTCATTCAAGTTTTAGATAAGAAGGTGTGGTGTTCCACACTTTGGTGACATAGTTTGAGAACAGACTGTCACCAGCTGAATTGTTGGATTTAGTGACCTGGAGGAGCAGGATTTGGGTAGATCGACGGGGTCTGTTTGGTTTGTATGGATGGATTAGAGTTGACTGAGATGCATGGTTTGTAGATTTATAGATGAATTTATGAGTAGTCGCAAAGTGAGAGTAAGAGTAAGTGGTGTCATTTGAGATTGTTTAGTTCTCTGAGTGTTAGGCAGTGTTGTTTTTTTTTTTTTTTTGCGGTTGTTTTATTGCAAACGGTGCTACTTTGTGTTAGCATTGTTCAATCTCTGAGAGCTGAGAGACTTGTAAGTCGGTGAAAATAGGGTTGACTATAGACATGCTGAGACAGGTTTGGTACCAGCTAGGGCTTTTCTGGTTTCTTCAGCAAGAAAATTTGACTCTATATAACGAACCATTTCCTGGTGAGTTTTCTTTACTCTGTGTTGGATGTTGCAATTAAATTTTAAGCTGTTGTCAATGTGGATACCAAGCAGTTTAGTGTAGATCAGTTTCAGTTTTAGGGTTATTTGCTGAGAAAATATCAGAAGAAAGTTTCTGGGCTGAGAGTTGTCTTGGGGTGAAGAGAATAAGTTTGCTTTTTTGGGGTTAAGAAAAAGTAAGTTGGTTAACCAGACTTCAGTGGATGAGAAGGAATCTTAAGTGACTTGTAGCAGGTTGTTAAGGTTTGGGTGCTACATATGAGTGTAGAGTCGTCAGTATACCAAATTATTGTGATCTGGAGTTATCTGAGAGCTTAATAATGACAATGTTGAAAAGAATGGGACCAAGAATGGACTCTTGGGGGATGTCTGTGGAGACTGTGAGGAAAGAGAAGAGGTCTTTGTGTCATTTTATGGCCTGTGATCTGTTAGCAAAATAACTGTTAAACCAAGTGATTGAGGTTTTATCAAATCATAGAGTTGAGAGTTTTTGTAGGATGGGGGGGTATGAAATTGTGTCAAAGGCTTTAGAAAGGTCTAGAAAGAGGTCAGATACTAGCCTTCCCTCATTAGGTATTTATAATATTTAATGAAACATTGTAGGGCTGTAGTAATGCCATGATGGGGATGGAAGCTACGTTGAGAGAGGGGGTTATTTTTGGAGAGGTCTTGGGAGAGCTGGGGTTGAATGCATTTTTCAAGAATTTTAGATAAGGGTAGAGGATAGCAGTAGGGCAGTATTTACTAAGTTGGCTATTATTTCATCCTTTACACAGTGGTAGGATTTAACTTTTTTCCAATGTCTTGAGATGTATTCTTCTATGATAGAGTGGTTTATGGGTATGGAAAGGAGATTGTCAGGTGCTGGGGTAAAGTTTTAGTTTTAACAGAATTTTTTCAATGGCTGAGGTGGCAACTGGTTGCAGTAAGAAGCGGTCAGAGTGACAGGTGTTGCTGGAGATAGGGGGGTTGGTTGGGAGGGGTGTAGTGTTTGATTAGGAATGGGACTGGGTTTATGACGTGTAATAATGAGAACAACAGTGTTTTCTGTGTTGTTAGGCATTATGGGTTTGGGTTTGGTGGCATGGTCTGGTTTGAGGAATTTGTTAATAGTTGGCCAAAATGCCTCTGGGTTTTGATGGTTTTGGACTGTAGATTACTGACGTACTTTTTTAATCTATTTTGATTTGGTATTTAATGTTATTTCTAAGTTGCCAAAATATTTTTCGGTTGTTTTGAGTTTAATTTTTGATCCAGGAATTCCAGGCCTTGTCTATGAGTTGCATTAGATGTTTTGTGGTTCTGGTCAACAAAAGGGCTGGTATGGTTTTATATGTTTTCTTCTGGGGGGATAAGCTGTTTAAAATGTTAAGAAAGGTTCTGGAGAATTCTGTAACAGCATCAAATAAGGGGAGCTCCTTTGCCAATTACGAAGTTGTAGGTTCTGGAAAAATGTGCTATTTTTGGAAGTAGGAGAGACTGCATACTCATACCTCTCAGCTTCTTAGTGAAAGTAATCTGGACAAAGCCTGACAAAATGGAGGGACAAAGGCCAAAAAATAGCGACATAGTTTAAATATTGCTCTTATAAACTTAGACATTTGCTAGAGTAACAGGGTTTGTTTTAAGATACAGTTTCTGAAGGATCTGAAGTCTGAAACTCAAATGTATGCCATTGTTCAGTGATGTCAGTCCTCAGATCAACCCAGTGATTTGCAGAAAATTTGCAATGAGGATGTTTTCAGAGCTAATACAGGTGTATTTGGTTTTGTGTTGTTAGTGGAGTTGGCAATGAATGATCCTGGATTGGCGTGTATGTCACCATCTAATGTTAATTTGATAGGCTGTGGGGTATACGTTAAGGGGCTATTGGTTATAGAGTTTTTGGAAGTGTATTTTTGTTTTAAAATTTGTAGAGTTTGGATCTTAAGTGTAAAGTAATTCAATAATTGGCTTAGTTTTTGGTGTCATTAAAAGGGGGTCTACAATTTGTCAGTCTGGGAGACTCTCATCAACAGAGGACACTGCTTTCTCTAGGAATGGCCTACATTTGTCTCCTCTAGTGTTTTGATTATTGGCAAAGACATTGTCCACCCCCATAGTGCACTTTTGAGGCTATGCTAACCTGAAAAACCTTCCAGAAGAATGAAACAAACAAAGGAAAATATGAAGGTGTTCCTCACCAATGCTAGGAGCCAAAACAAGAAACTCTAATCATGACAGGCCCTTCTCACTCTGGAGGAGGTTGACGTCTGTGTAGGAACTGAGACATAATTTTAAATGGCATAGAGCTCTCCAGCTGCATAGGGCTATTATGCCTTTTACACATTTAGACCAGCTACTATGCAGGAGGGGGAAAAAGGGAGGAGGTGTCTCAGTCTTCATCCAGAAGAGACTAAGATCAGGGCTGGTAAAGCAGCAGGATACACTAGAGCTTCTTCATGTCCAAATAACCATAAAAAGGTCCGGTGCCATATATTAGCTAGCTGTAGAACTCACTGTATGACAAAAGAAGGCCACAACACCTATCTACAGGAACTAGAATCACTCAGTATTAAACTCAACGCCATTCTACTAGGTTATCTAAACTATCGAACTGTAGACTTGGAAACCTAAACCACCACTAGAGCACGAGCACAGAGAGTCCTGGACATTCTCAATGCAAATGCCCCAGAACAATTAGTCAGAGTACCCACTAGGAGGAACAACTTAATGGATCTTGTCTTTACTGATATGGGGGCATCTTGCACAATTCCTTGTGTATCTTCATCATTTGTTAGATCTGACCATAAAGCCGTCTCCTTTGAAATAAAATTGAAACCAGAGCTGACTATAAAGCCATCTCTTTTGAAATAAAATTGAAACCAGAGATCCTTTCCATACAATGCATCTTTAGAAATATCTCTGAGACAAACAGCTTACTCCTAAGTGATACATTGGTAAGCTTTAAATCCCCACCAAACTCAGTTAACTCTACTGAATATGCTAAAACATACACCACCACAGTATACCAGCACGTAAATAGCTGCATAGATGCAGCTGTACCCTTTAGGAACAAGTGCAGGAGAAGTCCTAGAAAGAAATCCACATGGTGGCACCAAAATATTAACAAGCCCCCCCCCCCCTCCCCAGTTTGATTAAATAAACTGCCCCTATGGATTTTGACACAAGTCAATGCTGAAACTGATCTGGAAAATCAGTTCACTTACATTCTTATCAAATAGATAAAGATGTCATTTTTAGAGCTACCGATGCCACATTTATAAATCCTTTATTAACTTTCAAAATATACATGTAAAAACATTTCTCTTCTGCACATACATGCATTGCAAGTGGTTTAGCTGCATAACTGTATACTCTGACCTTGTCTCTTATACATATCAGTCAGCGGCCTGGGTCCTTATGAAAAGGGGGCATGATGACCAGCCCACTTACCCAGCTAACAAATGATTAATTGAAAAAAAATAAACAAAAAATAGTTAAACATGTCCAAATTAGCTGGAAAGCCTTGTTTCTTTTAAAGTCCATATAAATCTAAACACAGATCAGGTTAGTTGGATAGCATTTTCAGAATAAAAGCCCAGGTGTGCCCTGCCAGTTTCAGGACACACTTCTGTCAGTATTGTCGTGTCCTTCAGCCATCCCCAGGCTTAGCAATGAAGTGTAGGTACGGTCAGCTGACTCATCACATGGTAGATTATCTCTGATCTACTCACTGTAGTCACACAGCAAAGCTCTTTAACTGTGCTGCGTTTCTTTTTGTCCCTTTAACTGTGCTGCGTTTCTTTTTGTCCCTTTAACTGTGCTGCGTTTCTTTTTGTCCCTTTAACTGTGCTGCGTTTCTTTTTGTCTCTTTAACTGTGCTGCGTTTCTTTTTGTCCCTTTAACTGTGCTGCGTTTCTTTTTGTCCCTTTAACTGTGCTGCGTTTCTTTTTGTCCCTTTAACTGTGCTGCTTTTTGTCTCTTTAACTGTGCTGCGTTTCTTTTGTCCCTTTAACTGTGCTGCGTTTCTTTTGTCCCTTTAACTGTGCTCGTTTCTTTTTGTCCCTTTAACTGTGCTGCGTTTCTTTTGTCCCTTTAACTGTGCTATGCTTTTTGTCCCTTTAACTGTGCTGCGTTTCTTTTTGTCCCTTTAACTGTGCTGCGTTTCTTTTTGTCCCTTTAACTGTGCTGCGTTTCTTTTTGTCCTTCCTCTTCCTAATTTAAAATTCTTTTGTTTTCTTCCTCTTTTTCGTCTTGCTCAGTTTCCCACAGTAGCTAGGTACGCTCATGAGTGCACACACACACACACACACACACACACACACACACACACACACACACACTATACACCATTTCACAACCAGACGAGCTCCCCAAAACGCATTTAAGCCCACAGAAAGCATTTGTTCTTTATTTATTAATACAATGGGCTTCTCCTTCTTTGACTCAGCCCTGTGCTAACTTACCTCTGCAGCATGGTTTCTCAGAAGATTCTCTACAATTTCCAGACCAGTTCTTGACTGGCTTTCAGACCTGGCTCAGTGGCAGAGAGGTTTTTGTTTTGACTGTTATTTCTGATCAGGATTTGACCTACTGGTCATGGTGCCAGGAGATCTGGCTGAGAAAGGACAGGAACGAGAGGTTCATGAACACTTACCAGATGTGGTGAGGGGACTGGCTGGAGTCCTCCTGCATTACTGACAGTTAGCAGATGACGAGGCATTGCAGTTCCACAGCAGAGGGAATTGTAGAGACATGCACCTATGGAGGTGTGCTCACAACTTCAGCCTGCACTGACATGTGCTCTCACATCCATGAAGTCAGCCTTAGGATTGTAGGCAATTCGCTGTGCCTGCCACCCAAAACAGGGGAAAGAGCGTGAGAGCCTACAAAAATTCTGCACCACTGCAGAGGATGGCAGGAAAGATGAAGAATAGGTAGGGTGACTATCCCTAGAAAGGACAGACACCTACCCACTGATGCAGGCTACAAAAAGGCTGGACGTGATGAGACGAATCTAAGGTCTGACAAGGCAGTGGAGAGACACTGATAGTAAGAATCAACAATTATTAAACAAAGCAGGCTTTCCCTGATTATCATTCAGAAAATGTGTAATAAAAGTGAAATCAGATTCAGCTAAATGGTGATAGTTCACAATACATATTCGTTTTTTTCATTGCGTACCAACAAATTCACTGCTACTCCAAAGGCAGAAAAATCTGAAGACTGATACTGTTTTACTGAAATGCTTAAACTGGTGAGACTGAATCAATGCCGATCATTTTGTTAATTGTGTAACACATTTATTGCAGTCCGAATCTAAAATGCAATAATCTTTTCCCAATGGTTCTACTAACATTCTCTTTCCTCAGAGCAGAAATGAAAGATTCTGACACCACAAAGAAAGGCTGTGAGGTAGAAAGAATTCCCAGCACCACTGACCAGTGCAGAAGTGTGCATTATAAGGCTTCAAGTCACAAATGTCCAGTTCATATAGCAGAGACTACATACATTTAAACAGTCCTTTATCTTCAGTATATATTGCCTGTTCCTTGCTTGTGAGAAGGAATGGCCAGAATTCATCCATCATAGTCAATTTGCCACAGTGTATCAGTATAGCTTTTGCTATATTTTGCCACAGTGTATCAGTATAGCTTTTGCTACATTGTGCATTACTGGCTATCCCACTTCCAAATTCTCTTATGCAGAATCGCTCCATTACTTGGGAGATAAGAGAGTAATTCATGAATAAAACAACATATGCACATTTTGCAGGGCCTGTGTGGAGATGGTGTGGCATAACTGTTGTCTATGTACTCACAACCACAGTAGCTCTATTGGTGAAACAGCTGAAGTTAGATCAATACAGCTTGTCAGATCTTTCCTGGTCTTGTAACTGGTACAGGCTTGATTTGTAGAATTAGCACAGTTGCACAAAACTTGCTTTTCTTTAAAGTCTGTTTAATAGTAAATTAATTTTCCCATTTAAAATGACAAGCATTATATGAAGTGGTTTCTAATATTTGACCAAATACAAATGGATGGCTAAAATATGCCATTTAATGAGGAAGCTCTCATATTAATAGTTTAAGTGCAATGTTACTCATACAGTGCACTCTCCTTAGCATTTGTTCTTTGCACATTATAGGTTCATACGTTCTTACAAAGATGACAGCAAAATAGACCACTGAGAAACTTGTCCACATCACCCAGTACTAGTGGGAGACTAACAATGTCCCCCATTAAGTAGTTTTCCCCCACATTTCCCATGTAAAAATTTGTGATCAACTGTCCAGCCATCCAGACTGGTTTTAAAGGTTGCTAGGCAAGTACTCTGTATGATATGGAAGAACAGATTATTCCACAAATGGGAAGGAAGCTAGGTTAGCCTAGGTTAGCTATCTGTTATGTTATTTGATATCATTGGTGTAGTAGTCTAGAGTAGGCATTTGATTTACCACTATTCCTGTTTAGGTAATGGGGTACAGAGACTGCAGGGTCATTCACAGTACAGTAGGCTTGCAGTATCACCCCTCAGGAGTCTGTATGACACCGTGTTGAGGGACAAGGCTTTTAATCTCTCAGGGTAGCTAAGGATACTGAAAAGTGAGATCTTTCTGGTGAAGAAATATTGAGTTATCCTGAACTGGTTAAAGTACTTTATTTGGTACATGCCAAAGGAGGGATTGTATTTAATGTTGGGGTGGTATAACTGCCCCCAGTTTGGAATCATCAGTAACCTTGGTTAGCTATGGTCTATTGATATCATCTTTCAGTCTAGAAAAGTATATACAAAAGAGGAGGTGGCACAGGGGAGACCCCTGTGGGACACTGTTGGCATTGCATTTAATTGAAGAGCAAACACCACTTTTTAGCAGTATGAATTCTGTCAGACAGCTAGTTACTTATTCAACAAAATATACATGGATTAATGTTGAGATGAGAGAGTTTGCCAATAATCCCAGTTTAGGAAATAGTGTTAAAGGCCTTGGCAAGGTCTATGCAAGCAGTGAGGATTGTATGTCCCTCATCCATGGCATGTGTGCCCCTTTCAAAGAATTCAGCTAGGCTTTGCAGGCACAATCTGCCTTTTACAAGGTCAGACTAATGCATATCCAGTGGTATAAGGTCATAAGGTCACAGTATCATTCCTTATTTGTTTAGCTATAATATGTGACGTCGCTTTTCAAATAATAATAGTGAGACTAATAGGCCGGTAATTCTAGGGGGTCAGCAGAGAGGCTAGCCTTTTTTCAAGGACAGCATAATAGCTGTTACATCAAGGATGTGACCAGTGGGGAAGCTCAGCATTTACAGTTAGTGGAGCAGTTTTGCTAGGTGGGGCTTAACATTTCTCAGTTGATATCCAGAGATATTGTCAAGACCTATTGACATATGATATTTGTAGTTTTGTAGGTTGCTGAAAGGACTCAGTCTAAAGTTATTTCAGGAGGAGAGGTGGGAGGGGTTGATTAGAAGATGACTGGAGTATTTGAAAGAGAAGTTTTTTACAAGAATATTATCAATGTTATTGGGGTCAGAAAAGGAAGTGCCATAAATTCAGTACATAGTTGTAAGTTAGTTCAGAGCTTACTAATATAGCTGAAGAAGGTCCTGTGGTTCTGTTTTGAATTTGTATAAGTTCATAACTGACTTTGAATTTCCTAATGATAAGTTTGTGGGACTTAACATTTTAAATCCCTTTTAAGATGATGACATGGACATCTTTTAGAGATGCCTGAGGGCTGCTTATTCTTCTTGATGTGATGGTTCCACCACATGGATTTAGTTTTAAACGCTTCTTTATTATGTGAGATTGGTATGGCTGCCTCAGTGCAGCTATCCAACAAGAAGTGAAATTCAGAGGAACAGCCAGCAGCCTCAGGTACAATGCTTGCTGGGAAGTGATACCATGTCATTGTTAATAAGATCAGTAAATAATAAATTGGTTTTGGAATAATCCCTAAATGTTGAGGAGTTACTAGGGGCTAAGAAACAGGTCTCCAGACAGAAGGCCACAGCAAGGTAGAGTTGACTAAGTAAAGTTTAACAACTGGGGAAACTTAATCCTTTGCTTATACTATGAATAATGATAGACCATGTGGCTTTGAAGCCAAGCTACTTCTAATATTATTTATATTTCCATACTGTCTATCTAGCCTTGAACCACTGCAGAAACACTGCTTTTAAGATTTAATAAATACAGAGAAACAGTATATCACAACACGCAGTAACCTTATATCTATGTCATTTGAATGTAATGTGAGTTCATCACTTGTTTATGGGTTCTTGTAAGGATGTAATGTAATAAACAACTGAAGTAGCAAACCAAAATTGTGAGCATGGTATTTATCTGAATGTATAGATGGGAAGAGAAGGAACAGGTTTAGTAGCATTTTTGGATGGCAGATACAAGGTTTACACCAGTGGCCATTCAATATCTCAATTCTGAATCCAGGAAGAATATGATCCTGACTTTCATACATAGTGCATAGTTTAGCATCATTTCAGTCATTTAATGGTACCTTGTATCCAGCTCTGGGTGTAAGGCCGTGTAATACTGAAAAATCTTAACAGTGATACTTTTCACCTGCAAGGATCCATTTAGGGCATCTCTGCACTGGAGTACCCAGACTCACTTCTTCCACCAATGACATCCCTAAGTTACTTTCAGCTATTGGTTTGGGTCTTCATCATTTAGAAGGCTTTGTGTCTTAAGCAACAACCCAGGGAACTATCATAACTTCATTTGTAAACTGCCTTGCATTGTCTGTCTTGTTGTAGGTACATGCTGCTTATGCAATGCAATTGCAGTTAGCCTCTAAATTGCAGTTTGACTCAGTAACAGATACAGCTGGTACAGGTGTCTGGGAGTGGCTGTATTCATTTGAAAATAGTAGCCTTTATCTGTTATGTGAGTTTTGCTTTTCAAGTTCAAGAGTTGTCAACACAGCCCAAAGTGTTTTCATGAGGATGAAACTGTGCCACATAGAAGCAAGGCTATATTTTAAGAGACATTCTGTATGTTTTCAGCATGAATACTCCCTGGAGACACAGCTTAAAACTAATTAATTTTTATGCTACTTTCAATGTGTTCCCAAAACCATCAGACTATTTTGTGTGGTAGAATCAGCACTTCCAGTCCCTAGTAGTTTTTGCTGTATAAACATTTTCAGTAATGCAGTCCTACCATCAGACCAAGTTCTATGTCAAAATTGTGCCCCCCACATCAAATAAAAGCAACGTGTGTGATGATGTCACATGCTCTATGTTCTAAACTGGAACATACAAGTAAATTGTCAGCATATGTAGTACATTCCCACTGTGAGTTAAAAAGTGTGCCCCAGCAGAAATTCAGCTGATATTCACTATGAGGGTCTCTTTTATGTGATATTAACAATTATTATGTGTGAAGAGAAGGCATTGTTCATGCTGAGACAGTTGCAAGGGAATTTGTATAGATATATTTTATGTCTCCAACAGTGAATACTTTGGTGCATGATTTAAACATGCCTGAGAACATGGCTGTATCATTCATTGTTTTTCACAGAATATTCTTTCTGCCTGACTGCTACAATTCAGTCAAGCATAGTGTCTGGTTATCCATTGTCTGTAAAAAGTGAAAATATTCAGTGCACTTTAGTTCTTTGTCCATTACACTGACCTTCACTGCATACCCCGAATATGCTTTACCCATGAGTATAGCACATGCTTAAAGCTCATATGCATATGCTCACTTTTTTGTTATAGTAGCTACTGATTCATCCGTAGCCTCATCCATACCTCTCCTCTGCCAGTGCCACATTCTCAGTAAATCAAGCCTTTTGTTAAAACAACTGATTTCTTTCTGTTGTTTTCGTGATCTGAAGTACACCTTCACTCTCCTCAAACTCTAAGGGAAGTTCAGTCCCTTGGTGATGCAGTGACTTTACGTTGGTGGTAGAAGAGAGCCTGTCTTTAGTGACATGTTAGAGTGAGGACTTCATTGATACCATCTTCACATTCTTGTTTTTTGTTCTAGCCTTTTAACAATCTTGCATTTGCATCCCTTCATTTACTTTGTATAAGGTAAGGAAGTGCCAAGTACATCTCTTTGGCAATGAGGAATTTCTTTTATTTTTTTTATTTAATATACCTAAAATGGTAGGTATAGTGCACAATCACAGTCCCGACACTCACCGTTTCAGTAAGCTTGCATACTCCGCAATCTTCCCTGTAACAACGTTAAACACAGAGGGAATGCAGTGCAGTCTCTGAATGACAGGCTTTTATTGTAAATTTAATCCAGACAGAAAAAAACGCTGTGTTCAACTGAGTGAGCACAAAGAGTTAAGCGCTTTCACCTACTGAATGTAGGCTTCCTCAGAACTGTGCTCTTACGTTTGTAATGTGCTTAAATAACTTATTTGGCGCCATTTTCTACAAGCAGCCCTTAAAGTTATATTACTCATTTAAAAAGTTAAAAAGCAGAAAAAATCACAATCTTCATTATAAAATACATCAGACTGAATAATTTTACATATTCTATATAAAATAAATTATGTTTAAAAATACAAATACAACATCACAAGGTTTATATACTACGTTAAAAAATAATTTGTGTATAATCACTTCTTATTGCATCAATATTAACCCTTCATTTAATTCTTGCATCTAGTATTCACTAATCATACTACAGGTCATTGTATTTTTGTATATTTATATGTTTGTATATATTATGAAGTTGTTACATTTTCCTAACTGGTAACTATTGCCATAATTTTATCTTCTAGATGCTCTATGGACTAATATGGGTTTTAAAGATGTATTGTCATTCAACCCCGGTGCGGTTGATGCATCCGTATACAATTGCCACCACACCTCCCTGTAACTTAACATTTCCTTCATGCAGCCTCCTCTAGGATTATGTCTAATCTGTTCCAATATTGCAAATTTGAATTTATGTTCCTCACCATATTTTTCTATGTGTCTATATAAGGCATTGTTTTTGTCCTTCTTTCTTACACTGTACATATGATCGTAAATTCTCCTTTTGAAAGCTCTCTCTGTTTTTCCTATATAGTATCCACTACATGCTGTACACTTAGCCATATATATAACAAAACTGGTACTACAATTCCCCTTCCTAAACTTAATTTTACTTTTGTTGATGTTTTCCAATACTAGTTCCCGGGTCTCTATAATGTCCCCACACTGATTACAATGGCCACATTTAGTTGTTGCATTTACCCCATTGTCCCTAGTCTGATTCTGAACTCCTGTTATTCCTTTTTCCAGTAACTTCTTTAGATTGTATCTCATTTTGTATACAAGTAGTGGTTTCTCTCCTACACATTTAACTAAACTATCATCCACTATGAATATTTTCCAAAATGATTCCATAATATTCTTAATCTGATATACATAGGGTGTGTATTCTAAGATACATGCACGTTGATATCTCACTGTGCTGTTGACTGTGTCTACAACTGTGTGACATCCATTGATTTGCTCTTTACTTCCTAACAATGGGATGTATTTCTTTCCCCATTGTTCAATGACATATTGCTTCACATCCCTCATCATCAATACATCATATTTCCTTTCTTCAAATAATTTTGTAACATAATCCATTTCCTTTTTCATTTCATCTAATCTTGAAGTCATCCGGGCTACCCTTATACATTGCCCTTTATATATGTTATATAATAATTTTTTAGGGTGGTTGCTAGTATATTGTAAGTAATCATTGGAAAAGGTGTTCTTTCGAAATATAGCTGATTTGAATCCCTTACTGTCGTGTGATATAAATGTATCCAAGTAGGCTATACCATTGAAGCTCATTGAATGAGTGAACTTCAAAAATTCACTACTTGAGTTGATGAAAGTAATGAATTTATTTAGTTCATCTTTACTACCCTTCCATAAGATGTAGATGTCATCTAAAAATCTAGTATAATGTATTACATGTTTAAAGAGGATATTTGGAAATAAAACAGTCTCTTCCCAATTTAACATGACTAGATTGGCATATATAGGTGCACTAGCTGATCTCATTGCTACACCATTACATTGCCGGTAGTATTCCCCTTCAAAATATATATAGTTGTGTTCCCATACTAGTGACATGCAGTCCATTATTAAACAAACATGATCCCAATCTATGTTTGTGTGTTTCAAAACATCTCTAATCCCAATTGTTTGGGAATGCATGAATAGAGGTCAATGACATCTATAGTTACATAAATAAGATCACTACATTCTATTTGTGTGGGGAAGTTGGTCAAAAAATCCCAAGAGTCTTTTATCAAATGTGGGATATGTTTGTACGTGTTTTTTAGCCAGATGTCAATGGCTATTCCTAAGGGGAATGTTTTTGCTAGACTTCCTGACACTATAGGCCTAAATGGGGGGTCTCTTACACTTTTGTGTACTTTTGGTATACCAACTAGTGTGGCTAGTACTGGATGTCTTACCTTAATAAAATTGTATACATCAGTATTAATTCTATTATCTATCCAAAATTCTTCTATGTAAGAATCTATTCTATGATATGCTATATTAATTTCATTGAGTGATACTATATCATAATTCCCTGATTGGGTCAATAAAATAAATAGTTTGTTAACATATTCCAACTTATCATACAGTATCACCCCTCCCCCTTTGTCCGGTTTCATTATACGTATATCTTTGTCTCCCCTAAATTTTATAAGTGTTCCTCTCTCCTTCAATGTCAAGTTGTCTTTTTTGACCTTCATTCTAGTTTTGTTCTTCAATTTATAAACTTCCCTTGTCACATGTCTTTCATACATCTCTACTTTGGGGTTCATGGGTGGAACAAAAGTGCTTTTATTTTTTAATTTATTCTCTGCTATTACTTTGTCCTTATTTACTGCTTGGTCTTCCTTCTGAAACATAATAGCTAAATTGAGTTTTCTGGTGAACAATTTCACCTCACTTAAATGGTCTACAACATCAAATGGGGGTGTTGGAATGAATTTCATCCCCTTAGATAACAAGTCAAAATGGGTTTTATTGACTGTTAAACTTGTATAATTATAGATTTTAAAATTATAATCCGTCCACTGTTATATTATTGTTATCGTTATTGTTGTAAATCTGAGGATTATTTGTCGTATTAAATGTTAATATAGAACCTGCTCTGTCCTTTGTGCCCTTTAAAATCTTTTCTGTTGGTTCTTGGGATAATAATTCTCTGTCCCTCTCATAGGTTTTCTTTTCCAATACTGGGGGTTCCACGTCCTTTGAAAATTTTGTCTATGATTCCAATTACCTCCAAAACCTTCTGTGTTGTCGTACCTTGCCCTATTAAATTTTCCCCCTATCTGTCTATTGCTGTTATCTTTCCCATGTTCTGTGTTGTCCACTTTCCACAGATAGGCTTTATTTTCATTATATTGAGATATATCCCTATTCATTTTAATGCACTTCTTCCCATATCCCGTCTTTGTTTTTTATTAGCTATCTGGAACTGTTTCACATACAGATCTTCCCATTGTTTAAACATCAGATCATTTATTATTTGACCATTAAGTTCCTCAACCTCTACAATGAGTTGTGATAACTTTTCGTCATTGAACTTAATCAACATATTCATAAATTTATAACCACATTCGTTAAAAAATTGATTAAATACTTCTATATTTTGATTTGTTGTTTCTACACCCAATGGATGTTTAAAGAAACGAAGACCCTTAGGTACTATTTTCAAAGTCAAACATTCATGTAAATATCTGTTATCTATCTTTATACCATTAATCACATTCAATTTCTTTCCAAGCAAGTATATCATATCCTTTAATGTCCCATTCGTGGGAACTGTAATTCTAGGTGGCTCTTTAACTTTGTCGTAGTTGTTAAAGTTAAAATTATTGGCAAAGAACATTTTTAATTGTGCATTATTAATCCCTACCTTGTCAGTTTGTATCTTATCAGTCAATTTGTTAATTGCACTGACAGATGTAAAAACAGTACCTTTTTCTTTTGTTGTTCTCTCCACCATGTTAGAATAAGTTCTTTCTGGTATAACTCTTTTTGGTTTAGTTCCTATACACTGAGCTTCTTCGTCGTCGTCATATTCATATAAGGAAAAGTCAAAAGTTATATCAGTGGAAATCAAATTTAAACTGTCCCTTAATAAACTGGGAAAATGTGTCACTGAAAGATCAATTTCACTTTTTTTACTAGATGCTTTGGGTTGTCTGGTTGATGCTTCTCCCTTCGCTAAAGTTACTGTTTCTTTACACTTATCTTTGCGTGAGTTGTGGAATGGTTCTGCAGAGACAGCTACCGATACGTCGTCCGTGCCTCTTGGCTCTCCTTCTATGCTGTTAGTACCTTTTATACCACTTGTACACTTCAACTTGGTTGGTGCATCCACCAAGTCTGCCGGCGACTTGATGTAGACACAGCCCTGCTCCCTTTTTCCACCATTAACTCCATCGCTTGATTTAGTAACCGAAGAATCACCATTATCTGTCTGTTTTTTGTCCACTTTCTGAATCAAAGTGGAACAAATTTGAGTTAATTTAAAAACTTCTTCTCTGAGTGACGATACTTCTGCCATTATGGAATTTATGTCGGTATTCCCAGAGGAAGTCTTTGTCAGAGACTGCTCTGTAGATCCCTCCATGGTACGACTGCAGAATCAAAGTGAATGTTGAATTCTACAACTGCACAATCTTCCCTGTAACAACGTTAAACACAGAGGGAACGCAGTGCAGTGTCTGAATGACAGGCTTTTATTGTAAATTTAATCCAGACAGAAAAAAACGCTGTGTTCAACTGAGTGAGCACAAAGAGTTAAGCGCTTTCACCTACTGAATGTAGGCTTCCTCAGAACTGTGCTCTTACATTTGTAATGTGCTTAAATAACTTATTTGGTGCCATTTTCTACAAGCAGCCCTTAAAGTTATATTACTCGTTTAAAAAGCAGAAAAAATCACAATCTTCATTATAAAATACATCAGACTGAATAATTTTACATATTCTATATAAAATAAATTGTGTTTAAAAATACAAATACAACATCACAAGGTTTATATACTATGTTAAAAAATAATTTGTGTATAATCACTTCTTATTGCATCAATATTAACCCTTCATTTAATTCTTGCATCTAGTATTCACTAATCATACTACAGGTCATCGTAAGGGTAGCCCGGATGACTTCAAGATTAGATGAAATGAAAAAGGAAATGGATTATGTTACAAAATTATTTGAAGAAAGGAAATATGATGTATTGATGATGAGGGATGTGAAGCAATATGTCATTGAACAATGGGGAAAGAAATACATCCCATTGTTAGGAAGTAAAGAGCAAATCAATGGATCTCACATAGTTGTAGACAGAGTCAACAGCACAGTTAGATATCAACGTGCATGTATCTTAGAATACACACCCTATGTATATCAGATTAAGAATATTATGGAATCATTTTGGAAAATATTCATAGTGGATGATAGTTTAGTTAAATGTGTAGGAGAGAAACCACTACTTGTATACAAAATGGGATACAATCTAAAGAAGTTACTGGAAAAAGGAATAACAGGAGTTCAGAATCAGACTAGGGACAATGGGGTAAATGCAACAACTAAATGTGGCCATTGTAATCAGTGTGGGGACATTATGGAGACCCGGGAACTAGTATTGGAAAACATCAACAAAAGTAAAATTAAGTTTAGGAAGGGGAATTGTAGCACCAGTTTTGTTATATATATGGCTAAGTGTACAACATGTAGTGGATACTACATAGGAAAAACAGAGAGAGCATTCAAAAGGAGAATTTACGATCATATGTACAGTGTAAGAAAGAAGGACAAAAACAATGCCTTATATAGACACATAGAAAAATATGGTGAGGAACATAAATTCAAATTTGCAATATTGGAACAGATTAGACATAATCCTAGAGGAGGCTGCATGAAGGAAATGTTAAGTTACAGGGAGGTGTGGTGGCAATTGTATACGGATGCATCAACTTGAATGACAATACATCTTTAAAACCCATATTAGTCCATAGAGCATCTAGAAAATAAAATTATGGCAATAGTTACCAGTTAGGAAAATGTAACAACTTCATAATATATACAAACATATAAATATACAAAAATACGATGACCTGTAGTATGATTAGTGAATACTAGATGCAAGAATTAAATGAAGGGTTAATATTGATGCAATAAGAAGTGATTATACACAAATTATTTTTTAACGTAGTATATAAACCTTGTGATGTTGTATTTGTATTTTTAAACACAATTTATTTTATATAGAATATGTAAAATTATTCAGTCTGATGTATTTTATAATGAAGATTGTGATATTTTCTGCTTTTTAACTTTTTAAACGAGTAATATAACTTTAAGGGCTGCTTGTAGAAAATGGCGCCAAATAAGTTATTTAAGCACATTATAAATGTAAGAGCACAGTTCTGAGGAAGCCTACATTCAGTAGGTGAAAGCGCTTAACTCTTTGTGCTCACTCAGTTGAACACAGCGTTTTTTTCTGTCTGGATTAAATTTACAATAAAAGCCTGTCATTCAGAGACTGCACTGCGTTCCCTCTGTGTTTAACGTTGTTACAGGGAAGATTGTGCAGTTGTAGAATTCAACGTTCACTTTGAAGCTTGCATACTCAGTACAAAGCTCCATGCCACTGAACCTTTTAAATCTGAAATCAAAACTGAGCAAATTCCTAAAATTTTAGTCATATTAACTTGAGAAGTTGATAGAATAACAGACTACTATGACTTAAAATGTGTTTATTGAAGTAGAAGAAGGCTAAAACTCTAATTATTGTCATTACTACACTTAGAGGAAGTTTGTTGGAAGAAACCTGGTGGTTCTTGAAAGATAATAGAGGGACATATTTGCAGAGTTACCAAGACCTGGGTTTTTGAATACATAGTAGAATCAGGGAACTGTAATTTTTATTTTTATAATTGAGTGAATCACGTGGCAGAAATATATAGGTTCATAGGTGTGTACTAGGCTAATGGCCCTGTGGCCTTTACAAGCCTAGCCATAGGATTACCTTGGCATAGTGCCACCCAACCTTAGTTCCCAGTGCCTCTGTCGGGTAGAGCCACTCTAGTTATCCCTGGGGTGAATTTTCTGTTTCCCATCCACTCATCAAGATTTCTCTTGAAGAGCGTCAGCAAGGTGCTCTGCTTGACATGTATGGGAAGTCTGTTCCATAGCATGGGCAGTCTCTGTGTTATAAACCTGTCCCTCCAGCATGCTCTGTTAATTGTGGTAATGAGGTTGAGGTCTCTGGAGCGTGTGTATGGACAGATTGGGATTTCTTTAGATGTAGCATTTCTAAAAGAGCTGGGTCAGGCATGGCTTTGTAAGTCAAGCAGAGATCGCCTCTAAGTAGGCGATATGAGACAGAGAATAGTTGGAGTTGTTTGAGTCTGTCCATATAGAACAAGTGTTTAAGGCCTAGGATCCTCTTTGTGAGGTACTTTTGTGGCCTCCAGTTGTTGCAGGTGTCTAGTGAGGTACATGCCAAATGGCGCATTATACTTGATGACTGGCCTAATGAGGGAAGAATAGAGGGAGCCAATGACTTTTTTCTTCCTGGATGCAAAACCCTTAGTAATGAGATGTGCCACATAGAAGGACTTTCTGACCACAGTGGCAATGTGGTGATCAAAAGAGAGCTTAAGGCCATGGTTCTGACACCAGTCATTGGTCTCAGTGAGGCCATTCTGTAGCATGTCAACATCACTTGGAGAGTTAATAATAGCTCCCAACTTGCTATCGTCTGCAAACTTTGTCAGCCAGAGTCCCTTCGTGTTGGCCTGGACTTCAGAGAAGTAGATACCAAACAGGAGAGGACCCAGGACCGAACCCGGTGGGACTCCACTCGTGACTAGTCAGCAGTCTGACTTTAAGTTAGCAACTTTCACACTGTGGGTTCTATCTGTGAGCCAGTTTGCAACCCACCTAGTGATATAGGGGTTGATGCCAAGCTTAGTGAGTTTTTCTGTGATTCCTGTGTAGGGAATGGTATCAAATGCCTTGGCCAGATCAAGGTAGGCTGTATGAACCACCTTGCCTTCATCCACAGCTCTGGTGACTGACTTAAAGAAGTCGACCAATTTGAGCAGGCATGATCTACCCTTCACAAAACCAAACTATGTGGGATCCAGAGATTGGAGATTCCCTATATCCTTGTTTATTAGGTCCATGATGATGTGTTCTATAGTTTTGCATATCAGACTCATCAGGCTAATGGGATGATAGTTCCCAGGGTCTGTAGTCGCTCCTCCTTTGTGGAGAGGGATGACTGTAGCAGTGCGCCATTCGGCAGGGACAAAGCCTGAGGTGAGGCTGTGATTGAACAGGGCACACAGGTGAGGTGCCAGTTCACTCTGTAGTTCATGTAGAACACAGCCAGGGATACTGTCAGGTCCCATAGAAGCTGTATTCTTGGCCTTGGACAGTGCTGTTTTAACCTGTGCAGCAGTAATACTGGGTGCCTGGCAATCTACTGGTATTGTGATTGGTTCTTTGGGGGGGAGAGAGAGGGGTAAAGTTGGCACTGAATCTGTCGGCCAGTTTACTGGCAATATCTCTTGGCTCAGTATAGGAGGTACCATTGTGCAGTAGCTCAGAGCAAATCTGGGTATTGCCGCAGAGATTATTTACATAACTATAGAAGGCTTTGTGGTTGTCGTTACTATCTGCTGCAATTCTGTTTTCATAGCTAGCTTTAGAGGATTTGATGAGGTATCTCAACTTTTTGTTGAGGCTGACAAGGAAGTTTTTCCAGTCTTGGGACTTCACCTTATTCCGCATCAGTTTCCTCCATCTATTGTAGAGTTTGTTTATGGCAGAGGACCACCAGATTGGCTTCCTTTTTTTGGAGGACAGCATCTTGGTTCTATTGGGTATGGCAAGATCCATGCATTTGTGTACGTATTTGTACAGTGCATTGGTGTATGATTCTGCAGTCACACAACTATTCTCCATTTGCATGGGTGCTGTAAAGTTTGCCACCTCTGATTTTAGGAGCCCAAAGTTAGGTTTGGAGAAGTTTTTCATGGTGGTTACCTTTGTGTGTGGCGGGGGGGGGGGGGGATGTGGATTTCCAAGGTGATTAGTTTGTGGTCAGATCTAACCAGGGAGGTGCTGACTTTTGGTGTAGAACAATGGTCACTCATGTTAGTAGTGACCAGGTCAAGGATGTTGCTACCTTAGCGGGGGTAAGAACAAGCTGATCCAGGGCATTAGAATTAATGAACTCCAGGAAACATTGGGCAAGTGTATTGGTTTACCCAATTAATGGAGGGGTAGTTGAAGTCACCTAGTAAGAGAGTGTTAGGTTGGACCCTAATATTCTCCAGGGTGCTTAGGAACGTCAAGTGCATGTCTTGGGACATGGTTGGGGACCTATAGCAGGCTACAACCTGAATCTCTGTCTTACCCAATGTTAGCTGCACCTGAAGTATGCGTTATGTTGGGCTGCCAGTCTGGAGGTGTGCGCATCCTTTATGAATATGGAAACACCACCACCTTTGGAGCTTCAGTCCAAGTTCTGAGGCCGAAAGGTGTGGAATGAGTTGTAGCCTGGTAGTGCAGGGGAGCTTTCTGCTGCCTTGAACCGCATCACTGTTACAGCACAAATGTCAATGTTCCTTTTGAGATTTAAACTTCTAGCGTTGAGCAGCATGACCCTCAGATTGAATTTGTTTGTAGCTGTTATGGTGGTAATTTGGCCTTTGGAACACCACCTAAAAAGGCACTATAAGGGTGGTAAGAGCCTTGGCCAATAACTGAAAGCCCAGGGGTGACAGATGCAGGCCATGTCTGGCAAAGCATTGAGGTCTGTCAGTCATGTCATCCCAGGCCGACAGATACTGGATCCCCTTAGAATGACACCAGAAATGTAGCCAATTGTTGAAATCAATCATTTTCTGCTTGTACTGTGGTATCATTCTGGGTGATGGTAGGATGCTGCTCAGGGCTAAGGTCATACCCGCCTGGGCTACATAATCCGAGATCTCCTCCATGTCTCTCTTCATGTAGTCCAGGGAGGTACATCTCAGGTCATTCACACCCACATGTACAATGACAGAGTCATATTTGTACCTATTGTTGAGGGACCTGAGTGCGTGCATTATGTGGTGGATCTTGGCACCTGACAAGCAGCTGACTGTTACTTTCTCCTTATTCAACCTAGTGAGTGGGACATTAGTGCTCCTCACTATCGAGTCACCTATGACTAGTGTGTTGGGCATGCTGTTTTGCCTTAGGGGCTTTGGTTGAGTGGCACACTGTTTAGGGGAGTTATATGTCTCGTGATTAGTGTTGTGTTGTGGTGGTCCAGTGCGCTTCTGCCTTGGAGGTCTCTGCTGCTTGGGTAGATTTTTATTCGGAGCCTCCACGAAGGTGGGTGTGTGGTTTGTGTTTTTATGTGAAGGCAGTGCTGGCATATGTTCTGGAGGGCTGTGTGTTCCATGTGGTGTAAGTGTTGACCTTCTCCTCTTGATCAGCTATTCCGGTCCTGGATGGAGAGTGCGTGGCTTCCAATTTGGATATATAAGTGCATCTCTCGCAAGTCTGAGTGCTGGAAAGTAAAAGGAGAGGGTTGTCGGTGTACATGAGGCAGTTGCTACGTTGCCTCAGGATGCCCAAGTTCACCAGGTTAATAGGAGAAAGCACAGGGAACTGACTTTTAGACATGCTTGGAGGGGTGGGCATTGATATTAAGTACTGAATCTGTTTCCTTGTAGAACATTTGGTGCTGGTAGCACTTTTGCATGCTACAATAATTGCTACAAGAATTCTGGTAAAGTGCTAGACTAATAAGCTAGTATAAGTGCAGGAGAGGATAGAACTAGTAGATCTAAGGGAAAAAGTGAAGAACAGGCTCTGGCACCGCTCGGAAGCTTACAAACAGTCTTGAATTACAGGAAAGGTGGGAAACAAGCGCAAACGTGGGCTTTTAAACTGGAAAGTTGAGATAGATGTAAAAACTGTCCAAACGGCCAATAAACTACAATTTCTGGGCCAGGAACAACTCCTCTTGTGGTAGATAGGCTACCTAGTGTTTCCCACTCCCACTGTAAAGCTAGAAGACTTCCCACCAACACAGAAAGCCTTGGGGGGCTCAGAAGGTTACAAACAGTCTTGGACACAGCAAATCTGTATCTGGACTAGACTAGTTACAGGAAAGGGGGGAAAACAAGTGCAAATGTGGGCTTTTAAATCAGAAAGTTGAGAGAGATAGAAAATCTGCCCAAAAGGCCAATAACTACAATTTCTGGGCCAGAAACCACTCCTTATGTGGTAGATAGGTTACCTAGAGTTTACCACTCCCACTGATAAGTTAGAAGGCTTCCCTCCAACACAGAAAGGCTTGGTGGGGGGGCTCAGGAGCTTACAAACAGTCCTGGATACAGCAAATCTGTATCTGGACTAGACTAGTCACTGGAAAGTTTACATCGATGTAAATAAACTGCATCTACTGTATGGATTAGTGTTTACAACAGGTTTACTAATGGTAATGTGGTAATCCATAAGGAATGTCTGGTCTAAAATGTACCAAAAAACCTGCTTTTGGCAGTCGTGTGATGGTTTGAAGACCTAAAACATTTTGAGAATGAGTGCAGACTATGTGTGAGAAGCAATGAGACAATTATGAACAGTGTTCGGACTCAGAGATGGGTTCCCAGTGAGAGTGGGTGTGCATTATGGTTCAGCTTTGACCCCACTGCTGTTCATACTGATGATGGAGTACAATAAAAAATAAGTCGGAGGGACAGATTAACAAAATTGCTGTATGCAGATAATGTGACATTACAGGCAGAATATGAACAACAAATTCAGCAAAGGATATGGGAATGGAATGCAAAACTGAAGTCACATGGGATGAAACTTAGTACAGATAAAACAGTTGCAACAACAGAAAATGGAGTAACATCAAAAGAAGCTGAGGGAAAAAGTGAAGAGCAGGCTCTGGCGCCACTTGGAAGCTTACAAACAGTCTTGGATTACAGGAAAGGTGGGAAACAAGTGCAAACACGGGCTTTTAAACTGGAAAGTTGAGATAGATGTAAAAACTGTCCAAACGGCCAATAAACTACAATTTCTGGGCCAGGGACAACTCCTCTTGTGGTAGATAGGCTACCTAGTGCTTACCACTCCCACTGTAAAGCTAGAAGACTTCCCACCAACACAGAAAGCCTTGGGGGGCTCAGAAGGTTACAAACAGTCTTGGACACAGCAAATCTGTATCTGGACTAGACTAGTTACAGGAAAGGGGGGGGGACAAGTGCAAATGTGGGCTTTTAAATCAGAAAGTTGAGAGAGAGAGAGAAAAACTGCCCAGATGGCCAATAACTACAGTTTCTGGGCCAGAAACCACTCCTTATGTGGTAGATAGGTTACCTAGAGTTTACCACTCCCACTGATAAGTTAGAAGGCTTCCCTCCAACACAGAAAGGCTTGGGGGGGGGGGCTCAAGAGCTTACAAACAGTCCTGGATACAGCAAATCTGTATCTGGACTAGACTAGTCACTGAAAAGTTTACATCGCTGTAAATAAACTGCATCTACTGTATGGATTAGTGTTTACAACAGGTTTACTAATGGTAATGTGATAATCCATAAGGAATGTTTGGTCTAAAATGTACCAAAAAAACTGCTTTTGGCAGTCTTGTGATGGTTTGAAGACCTAAAACATTTTGAAAATGAGTGCAGACTATGTTTGAGAAGCAATGAGACAATTATGAACAGTGTTCGGACTCAGAGATGGGTTCCCAGTGAGAGTGGGTGTGCATTATGGTTCAGCTTTGACCCCACTGCTGTTTATACTGATGATGGAGTACAATAAAAAATAAGTCGGAGGGACAGATTAACAAAATTGCTGTATGCAGATAATGTGACATTACAGGCAGAATATGAACAACAAATTCAGCAAAGGATATGGGAATGGAATGCAAAACTGAAGTCACATGGGATGAAACTTAGTACAGATAAAACAGTTGCAACAACAGAAAATGGAGTAACATCAGAAGAAGCTGAGGGAAAAAGTGAAGAGCAGGCTCTGGCGCCGCTCGGAAGCTTACAAACAGTCTTGGATTACAGGAAAGGTGGGAAACAAGTGCAAACACGGGCTTTTAAACTGGAAAGTTGAGATAGATGTAAAAACTGTCCAAACAGCCAATAAACTACAATTTCTGGGCCAGGAACAACTCCTCTTGTGGTAGATAGGCTACCTAGTGCTTACCACTCCCACTGTAAAGCTAGAAGACTTCCCACCAACACAGAAAGCCTTGGGGGGCTCAGAAGGTTACAAACAGTCTTGGACACAGCAAATCTGTATCTGGACTAGACTAGATACAGGAAAGGGGGGGGGGACAAGTGCAAATGTGGGCTTTTAAATCAGAAAGTTGAGAGAGATAGAAAAACAGCCCAAATGGCCAATAACTACAGTTTCTGGGCCAGAAACCACTCCTTATGTGGTAGATAGGTTACCTAGAGTTTACCACTCCCACTGATAAATTAGAAGGCTTCCCTCCAACACAGAAAGGCTTGGGGGGGGGCTTAAGAGCTTACAAACAGTCCTGGATACAGCAAATCTGTATCTGGACTAGATGACTAGTCACTGGAAAGTTTACATCGCTGTAAATAAACTGCATCTACTGTATGGATTAGTGTTTACAACAGGTTTACTAATGGTAATGTGATAATCCATAAGGAATGTTTGGTCTAAAATGTACCAAAAAAACTGTTTTTGGCAGTCTTGTGATGGTTTGAAGACCTAAAACATTTTGAGAATGAGTGCAGACTATGTGTGAGAAGCAATGAGACAATTATGAACAGTGTTCGGACTCAGAGATGGGTTCCCAGTGAGAGTGGGTGTGCATTATGGCTCAGCTTTGACCCCACTGCTGTTTATACTGATGATGGAGTACAATAAAAAATAAGTCAGAGGGACAGATTAACAAAATTGCTGTATGCAGATAATGTGACATTACAGGCAGAATATGAACAACAAATTCAGCAAAGGATATGGGAATGTAATGCAAAACTGAAGTCACTTGGGATGAAACTTAGTACAGATAAAACAGTTGCAACAACAGAAAATGGAGTAACATCAGAAGAAGCTGAGAAATTAGATGGAAGGGAAATAATGAAACAAGTCAACAGCATCAGGCACCTGGGGTGGTTGGTAGAGGCAGCCAAAGCTTGAAACAGAGGGTCTGCAGTCAACTGGCACAGAGTATCGGGGGTAGTATATGACAGAAGAACGCCAAAGCAGCTGAAAAGTAAGGGGCGCCAAGCAGTGTTGAACCTTGTTCTACTGTATAATACACAAACCTGGGCAGTGAAGGGAGAACAGTTGAGGAAAGTAGAGGTGATAGAGATGAAGTGCCTGAGACGGGTGGTAAGAGGTGTACTGTAGGACAGATGAAGGAATGAGCACATCAGTAGAAGTACAAGTAGCTCCACTTGCAGAGAGGGTCAAGGAGGACTGATTACGATGGTTCAGGCACATGTGCAGCACCCCCCTTCAACTTTTCCTATGGGGTTGTGCTGTTACTACAGCTTTATTGTCTAATCTGAGCACTGGGCAGGGTGCAACATTCTGGCATATTTTTGAGGACCATATCATGGATATTTGTGTCTCTAGTGGTCATACAGGCTATGACTCCCATCTTAATGATGCACCACAATTGAGATATGTACGTTGTTACTGTGCATAGAGACACCCACCCCCTTTTTTCACTCCCTGTGCAGTAGCAGGTCTAAATGTGTGAAAGGAACTCATGTATGTCACATTTTTTCTGGATGCCTATGTGCACATAAATCATTTTTCACATTGTACATTCCATGGCTTTGCATTTCAGGTTGGTGATGCTGGTATACCTAACTTTATAAAGAGACTGCATTTGTATTGAGGATTCACCCTGTTTCCTCTCCCGACATTAGGAACCACTCTGTGATTAGGCTAGGGCTGAATCATTCATCTAGACATTCAGATGGTGTATAACTGTCACTGATAATACCAAACTGGTATGCTGTATGGTTTCATGCAATGCTTATTTGTAGGCTTTGCCAGGTATTGTAACACTTGCTTCAACTCATTAGAAGTCACACTAATTTCATAGATTGTGGAAGCAACAATGTGGGTACCAAGAAGAAAGGTTCCACTCCATTTGTATTCTAATATATTCTTTAGAACCTGGGTATCAGACCTAATGCAAGGTTTACCAGTTTGCAAATGGCCAAGTACTCTTTTTCCTTAAGTCACATACTTTTAGCTTTATGTTCTGCATCTGTCACTGAACCACAAGTGCAGGCAGGGCTGCAGACATTGTTGTCATCGGATAGTAGCATTTTCTGGATCTTTCAGTAGCTCCTAATCCCTTGGAGAGAGCCACTATCTCCTCATGTATGGAAGTATTATATAAGGTGTGTTTGCACTCCAGAACCTATCCTCTCATGCCAACAAATATTTTTCACCCCTTCAAATGCCAGCAAACGTTAAGGCAATTATTACAGACAGTTAGTTGCTGTTCGTAATGTAGAAGACTACATAATGCTCAATGCTATGCTTATACTGACCTGGTACACATAGTCTGAGAGGTGCACCATGTCCCTCTTCATATAGCCATGTGATGTGTGTCATAAGTCATGGATGCTCATGCTATATTTGTGCTTGTGGTTCAATGACTTGGGTGTGACCATTAGCACTGTGAATTTTTGACCATAATATGATACTTAGTGTATCCCTTGTCCTGCAGATCACATTGAAGAGGTATTCGTGTGCCTCACAGCAGTCACCTATTACTGAAACATTTTATAGTGAGGATCTATGCCTTATAGCAGTACATGATCATATCCTGTCAGATGTGGCTGAGCGTTTCATGCTGACTGTTGCTGCGTCACTGTGTTTTGGCGTTTCATGAGGACATGAGGATGTTTTGGGGCCATTTGAGTTTTATTTAGCATACTGTCAATAGCTACAGCAATAGTAGATTTATGCATTTCTCTTTTAAGTTGGTATGGGAGATACTGTGTTTTGTGCCAGTGCAATGCATAAACATGAATAAAAAACAATAAAAAAACAATCATCACAGGCACACTTATACTCTTTCTCATAGTGGTGAAACAGAGAATGAAGTACTGCTGCTATTCTAAACATTAACACACTCCTATGTCAGCACTGTTTAAGGCAAGTCATCTAACAGTCTACATCGCCAGTAATTACAGTTTCTCATAAGTCATTTGAGGTATTTTTTATTGCCTACACATCATCACCAAGGTTACACTGGTGCAAAAGCAAAGGGTGACACCAAGGGAAAACTGCCAGAGTAAACCTACTGTGGTATTTCATTTGTCTGCGCTGTCACAACAGTTAGTTGCAACATGATTGGTGGCACTGAATGTGACAATATGCAGATTCTTGTATTGTGTACCAGCCCCTGGGTCCATAAAGCTGTGATGTCATCAACCACACACTGATGAGGACAATGCTGTACTGGACTTTGGATAATGGAAAGTGAGTTTACACTGGTATGACACTGGAAATTTTATTATGGCTAATTATGGGAGTATAAATGCAGTTACAAAATCAGTTGACAGCATTCCAAATTCCTGGACAAATGAATGCTTAGGGGTGTAAACATTCAACAATTACACTACAGTGACCATGGCAAATGGGCAAATTGTTATTATCCTTAGGATCAAAATTCAGTGAGTGATATTCATTGGTGATTGTTTGGCAGTGTTGCCGCTAATGTTCTTCCCTTATTCCTATTGTGTTACTTCATAGATTAGGCGATGGGTACAATTTCTCTCTCTATAATACACATCCACCTTTTGTGGATGAGTAAAAAATATATATTCCACCAGATGTATAGTTGTAAGCACAATGAAAATTCCCAAAGCTTTCTTAGATGGGATAAGAATGACATTAAATATTAGTAAACAAGCAAAAACAACATTGAACACTGATGGGCTTCTGCAGAAAACTTTTGTTTCATAACTCCATTACTAACATTTATTGATGATGTCAACATTAAATCCCTTGGAGGATGCAGAGATAACCATCTTCTTCTCCTAGTTGCTTTCAGTCCTCCTAGAAATATTATAAGACTAAACAGCACATTTCCTATAATTTAAGTACAATAAAAGGACAACAAATTCCTCCATTTGTATAATGGCCTACGTATCCACTCCCTTGTTATGTAACTCAGGACCCATAAAGGTAGTACTAGTTCTTACTTGGACATCTTACCAGTGGTTTATCAAAAAATGTAGGTGTGATTGATTTTTCGGTCTTTCTCATTTGAACTATCTTTGAAACACTAAACCATATCAAAACTCTATTTAGCATAGCTTGCGATGAATTTTTTCCTTCAGGAAATGGAAGGATAAAAAAATTCAGCCTTGACATTTATTTTCACATAAAAGGATGAAGAATACATGGGAGGCTTGAAAAGGACAAGCAGGCTTTGGAAGACACAGTTGTGGTTGAAAATCAGTAGATTCTACCCATGATTGTGGTATAACAAACTCATTCTATTCAAAACTTTTCTCGCATATAACTCTATGCTTTGCTGGCTCTGATCCCTTCTGTTGCATGGTTTCAGTGTTTTTTTCAGAAAACGATGTCAAACTGCCACAGTAGTGTCGCCCGTTGGTACAACAATATACACTGGAAAACATCATGGCCCATCCTTGTAGTACAGAGAAAAGTCATGGAATGCTTTATTACACTTGCACATTTTAGGTCAATATTATAGATCAAATATGTGAACTTTTTAATCTCCAGTCATAAATGTTGTTTGCACTTGGATGTTAAACTGTTCACAAATGTTGGCTCGTGGTGGACTTATGAGGGCGGTACTTCCTGTCCTTGCATCATCATGCTTGCCACTTTGATGATACAAAGTCGGTGCCTTCCTGTTTTTCTTGCACTAGTAGGCTGGCTCCATTTGCTCAGTTTTTTTTGAGTAAATATGTTAGTGCTACACATGGACTGAGTGAGGTATGTCCATTAATTAATGGAACAGGCTTTGCATTAGCATGTAATTTCCAGGCAAAAGGAACTGTATAATATCTAGTATTAGTGTCGGACTGTAATCCTCCTTGATTCATGGCCAGATGAAAGTAAGGTGCACTGACAGCTGGCAAATCCAAAGACAATTACGAGTTATGTACTTGGTGCTGGGCCTGATGTGCTTGTGTGAAAGTGAAACAGAAGCAGCCTTCACTTTGGTTTTCACATATAATTCAGAAGTATATAAATGTAAACATATCTTGATGAAGGAAGATGACATTGCAGTTGTACCTTATTTAGGCTTTCAGAATCTGCCATATTATAACAACCAGCTGTTCTTTTTGTGTAAAATTTCTGGACCCATTCTGACTGTCCCATCTGTTGAGACCCATAAATACAAAATGGTGTCCTGTAGGCTATAGAAGGCGTTGCTCTAAAATTATCCTAAATAGCTTGTTAATGGATCACTGGAAATCATGCTGAAAGGCTGCTACCCATGGGAGGTAACTGGCAACAGTACAGGTTAAAAAGTCTGATAAGTCCTTGCTTTTATTAATTTTTTACCCCTAATAAAAATAACTGGGATCATACCATAGATAATTTGAGGGGACCCATGCAGGGGATAAAGCATTTAAGAGCTGTCTGTGTCCATTAGTAGTATGAGGGGGCAGTCCTGAGATAAATGTTCTGTTTCCCATCCATATGTCTAAGTTCCACTTGAAAATGGACAGGGATGAACTTTGTTTTATGTGGATGGGACAGCAGCAGTATCCTCTGAGAAATTACCTGTCCCTCCAAACCATCCTGATAATGGTGCAGAGAGATCCAGAGTATTTTTGATGGCATTTGACTTGCTGATGTACAGTAAACCTATCAGTAATGGGTCAGAAGATGCCTTGCATGCAGACACAGATCACCTGTTAGCAGTCTGTAGGATACCAAGTATAGTGACAGGGCTTTGAGTCAGTCCATGTAGGACGTGTCGTTCAGCATAAAAACAGTACATATAACAACTACTACTTTTACCTGCAAAATAAACTTAGAATCATCTTAAGACTTAGTAATTTATTTAATTATCTACTTTATTTATTTATCTGGACAGCAGGTAAGTAAGCCAATTTATTGACCCCTTTCAGCCACAGCCCAAGCTCAAAGAGTAAAAAATCCATTAGGATGCTAATGAACAACAGTATCATACACAGAATGAATGAATGATAAATCTCAATAAATAATGAATATACAACAGTATCATACACAGAATGAATGAATGGTAAATCTCAGTAAATAACGAATATACAACAGTATCATACACAGAATGAATGAATGATAAATCTCAATAAATAATGAATATACAACAGTATCATACACAGAATGAATGAATGGCACATCTCAGTAAATAACGAATATATGGAGATCCAAAATGGCTGCCATCCTATAAGCAGTGTTTTCACAAAGCTCTGCCACTCACCAACAGTTTAACAGCTAATTTTAAAGGCCGAAGGCTTTCTTAAATTTAATAATTTCACAGAACATTCAAGAAGCGTACATACTGTGCTTACCAGCACTTTGTGAAGGTGGGAGAGTATCCTTCGGGAAGGATTGTGCCTGATCTGTCTGTCTCTTCTGCTGGTGTTCCGGACTGCATGTGCTTTGGGCCTTGGAGGCCTTACACTCCTGTGAAGAAAAAAGGCATTGAAAAGATACACAAGCATGTCGAAAGAAATGGATCACATGGAAACTCAAACCACTAAAGCAAAATTTTCAACTATAGCCTCCCCAGAAAAAGAAGTAACCACGAAAAGGGCCAGAGCTACTAAACATCAAGAGGCACCTAAGGTAACATCAGCAACTTCAAATTGAGAAATCTGACCCAAACTACATGAAAGAACTAAAGATTGCTCTACAGCCCATTCAAACAGCAATTCAAGGCCTTTCACAGCAGCTTAAAACATTTAATGAATCCATTGACAGAATCTTAACCAGAATGGATAAAACAGAAACAAGGATGATGGAAAATGAGATCAAAATAGAACAAACACAGAAAGAGCAAAATAATAATGACATAAACATAAAGATCATCCAACAAAAATTAATTGATCTCGAAGCGAGATCCAGACGTAACAACCTTATCATTAGAGGCATCCCAGAAAATATAACACAAACGGACTTATTAGAAAGCATCTCTGAAATTTTTTCTATTTTCCTGGATAAAGAACCTCTCTCAGATAAAATAATTATCGAACGTGCACACAGAGCCCTAAGACCAGCAAGAGACAATACTAATCCGAGACCAGTATATGTTAAGATTCTAAATTACCAACATGTGAATAAGCTAACAGTTGCAACAAAAAAAAAGAAATTCATAGAATGGAAGAGCTCAAAAATATTTCTCTCTCCTGATCTTCCAACTCCAATCAAACAAGAGAGACAGAAGCTAGCTCCCTTCTGCACCTATTTGATTAAAAAGCAAATCAGATTTCAAATGAGATATCCCAACACCCTCAATTTTACTCACCAAGGTATTCAACTCTCAGCTCATAACTACGACGAAGCAGTGGTTGTTTTTGAAAAAACATTTAGAGAGCGCCCGGACAAAACAACACAAAAGACTTAGCTGATACCCTTAATATCTTAAATGTTCTACTACAGATACAATAATATCATTAACCTCTGAGTAATGTAAATTCTCCTTGTCAGATATATTACATAGCTCTCAAACCGAAAATCTGGCACAGGACGCTTAATTAACTTAATTTTGCTTAAAAAGGTAGATCTTAAAAGAAACGTTTACAGCTTGTGCTTTTGGTAATAAAAGATTCAAAATCTCTTAATAGCATACTTCCTAATAGTTGAACTGTTAATGGCAGTTATCCGATGAGTTTTAGGTACATAATCCTACCTCGCTAACTGGCTGGCTGGCTGGCTCTCCCTGATTGTTCTTCCATGTCTGGTGCCAGCTACGGAGGATCCATGACCTGCGAGACAGTCCCTGGATGAATCCTTGTACTACAGGCCTGTTCGACATGCTTCTCAGACCTCTGACGCTACGGTGACCCTCAGCTTTCCCTTGATGCAAAGCATTCTTAAAGGTGCAGCACCTTTTAGCACTTTCTCGTCGCATTAAAAAACTTAAGGTATTTCCATCCTTTGGATTTTGGTCCATACGAACTACAGAAGCTCTCAACAATCAGGATCGAGATGGGAAATTTTACTTAAAAGCTTGCATGCTCTGATTCCCTTATGAGGATTTCCTACAAAAAGAAGAAACCTACGAAAGAAGCAGGTCTCGTTGCTTGCAGCGTGCATTTCACGCAGGTTAGTACTGCTTACCCAGAAGCTGCACGCTCCATCTAACTCTCTGACAATGTCCCTTGTGCTAGTTAGCATATTAAAACAGACTTGTTAACTCCTTTTGGCAAGAACCGAAGGCGGAATTCACTTGACATGGCCGACGAGCTTTCCTTTGGGAAATATGAGATGGCTTGTTTACATTGTTAATGCTGATTGACGAACTGTTACTACATTAAATAATTGGCCTTCAGAAATGTACATCCCTAGTAAGAAGATATAAGAACTAACTAGAATTTTAGACCTGTATGTGTTTCAAATGCATTTAACAGGGGTGATTGGATAATCACAGTGCGGGCTTCCCTTCTTTATGATACTGCGATGTAACTCTGAGTATTTGAACCGCTGGGATCTGCTTCTGCACATGCAGTTCATCAGAATGGTCTTTGGGATTGATAATTGAGGGAACCGCGTGAGGTCCACTCAGTTGAGTAGGGTCAGGTGGTCAGCACTACATAAGAGAACTCGAGATGGCTTGTTTCTTTGGAGCATAATTTCTTTTCAAGATTTATAACAGCTCCTGGACATCTAAAAGGCTATAGCTTTTCTCTAAAAATAAAGTGATAGTGAAGTATCAGGCAATGGAGATGAGGAAATTGAGTTTTTCTCTCTCCTTGAAAACTCTTCGGTACTGTATGGTGATGCACTTGTAGATAATTTCACGGGATTAACTTTATTGATACATATAAGTTTGCTAGCTAGGATGCACTTTCATGAAGTGAGTAATCCTCCGTGGTGCCAGAATTTATGGCACTGACTTTTGGTCACCGGGTTAATTTCCTAAGCATACATAGTCCCTAACTGGGGAAGCCCCCCCCCCCACATTTAATGAGAGCCTCACCCAAGACTCTCACAACCTTAATTAACAATATACAACAGCCTTCTATAAGATATAAATAACTATTTCGAGATGTGTAACTCTGCATGCTTGTACCTTTATTTTGGCAGAGTTATAACTTTGTTTTAAACACTGCATGGGTTTTGCTATGCATTTTGGTGTATGGTGTTTTAGGATGTACTTTCTGGGAACAATATTTTTCTCCTATTTGGTGATTCCAAGACCACGTTACATTATTTTCCCAGACCCTTCCGGGCTTAGGGGGAGGTGGATAGGCACCGGGTTTAAGCGGGAAGGATTCATCATACTTGCCCTCATGTTCATAATACAGTGTTTCAGTAATTTACAGTGTTGTTTCTATTCTCTAATTTATTCCCTATTGCTTAATGTACTTATCTCAATTAGATGTTGTGGAACATAGAATCATGGAACATTAAGGGGTTACAATCACCTAAAAAAAAAACTGGTTATGTATTTAACCTTGAAATCTTCCTCTAATATTACCTTTTTTCAAGAGACTCATCTGCTGAATCAGCAATGGGAACAAGAAAATTCGAGACCTTGGATCAAAAAGGTCATAGCTTCAGAAGGCACTATGAATAGTGCAGGGGTGGCCATTATCATCAACAATAATTTCTGCTCAACTATAGGAAAGGTGGGGTCAGATGAGGAAGGTAGGTGGTGTTACTTCACTACAAAACACCCTTTATTAGATAAACCTATTCTCCTTATAAACATATATGCCCCCTGTACATCTCAACAAATTTTCTTCACAAAGTTGTACAACCTCATCACCTTATTTCCTAACCACTATTATATTGTGGGAGGAGATTGGAATTCAGTTCAGGACCCCAAAACAGATAGATCAAATCCCAAAGCGAGATTTAACTACTTAGCCCACAAAGCCATAACCGAATTGAAAGAAGACTTCAACTTATTTGACCCGTACATATTTTCAGACCCGGCTCAGAAAAAGAAAAATTACACTTTTTTCTCTAGTTGTGCCAAAAGCTGGTCTAGATTAGATTTTTTCCTTATATCCCTGGCATTTTATAGTATGGACATCTCTTTTATCCGATCTCCGAGATCACTTTCATACCATTCGAAGATCTCTATAAGTATTCACCAACATAGCAAGGACCCATCAATCAGAACAGATATCTGCTGGAAGTTGAACCCCAACCTTCTGGAGAGAGAGGAGATAAAATCTCTAATTAATGAATATCTGGATTGTTTTCTTCAATCAAAAGACTCCTTCCAATCTCCTATGGATTGTGACTGGGCCGCAGTTAAGTCAATGATTAGCGGTCTCTTGATAAACAAAGCCGCATACTATAAAAAACTTCGGAACAAAAAAGAACGGGATTTAACTGCCCAGCTTCATAAAGCAGAAGCAGAGTCCCAAGTGAATCACACTATGTTGCTGGAAGAACATATAATCCAGCTGCAAAAAGATCTAATCTCCTTACAAGCAGATAATCTGAGTTTACATGAGATTAAATCTTTGGCTTTATACGCAGATGTAATACATAGTCCCTCTAGATTTTTGGCCAGGGTGATCAACCTAACCAAAACCTCTACTTTTATACCTGAAATACAATTCCAAGGCAAGGATTACCAGAAACCTACTCACATTATTAAAACTTTTGAAAATATTTTCACCCAAACCTATGGGTCCTCTGAGAACATGATTGATGAAACAGAAATACAATCTTTTCTTAATAGCCTAACTTTTTCCAAACTAACAGAGAGACAAAATAAATTCCTAGAGAGAGAGATATTAATACACAAGAAATTATTGCTGTAATCAAAAACCTTAAACTCAACAAATCCCCTGGCCCCGACGGTTTCACGGCGGAATTCTATAAAGCTTTTAATATGAAAATCTCCAAAATCTTAAGGTTACTGTTTAACTATATTATTTCCAATGGCTTTAAAGATATTCATTTGAACGCCTCTAGAATTATTCTCATTCTCAAACATAATACAGACTCAAAAAACCCTGGGAACTACAGACCCATTTCCATGATTAACTTAGACATGAAAATTCTGGCCACGGTCCTAGCTAATAGGCTCAAAGCCGTTATCTCATATATTATTTCCCCCGAACAATCGGGATTTATTCCGGGTAGACAAACTAATGATCAGACCTTACTTTTAGAAGCAATGATTCATCATTCCAACCTAAAAAAACACCCGGTATATGCTTTAGTAGTAGATGCATCGAAGGCGTTCGACTGATTAAGCACTAAATTCTTATTTGCTGTTTTACCATACTTCAACATCCCAATCTCTTTTATAAACAAAATAAAACCCCTTTACTCTACAGCGTATACCACCCTACAAATCAATAAACACTCATCTAACAGAATCAAAATTGTTAATGGAGTCAGGCAAGGTTGCCCTCTTTCCCCTCTCCTCTTTAACTTATATATGGAACCATTATTCATGCTTATTAAACAAGCTACCTTTCATCATTTTTATTTTATTTATTTTATTTTATTTTACATTTGTTGACCGGGCTAGTCCAGCTGGATTTATGTCCATTTTCAGTGGAGGCCCGGGGAGAAAAGCTCCAGAGGTAAAAACAATTATAAAAATATAAATAATTCATAGTACAAATGTGTTATGCAATGGGAAAAATAAAATGTAATCACATATATTATAGATCTTAATGAACTAAAAAAGCTAACTTAGAAAGTGAGGCTTGGGGAGAAAAACTCCAGAGGTAAAAACAATTTTACGAATACAAATAATGCATAGTACAAATGTGTTATGCTATGGGAAAAATAAAATGTAATCACATATATTATAGATCTTAATGAACTAAAAAAGCTAACTTAGAAAGTGAGGCCTGGGGAGAAAAGCTCCAGAGGTGAAAATAATTTTACAAATACAAATAATGCATAGTACAAATGTGTTATGCAATGGGAAAAATAATATGTAATCACCTATATTATAGATCTTAACTAACTAAAAAAAGCTAAATTAGAAAGAGATTTAGATAGAGGTTAACTACTAGCAATACAAAAAGGAAGGTAGGAAATATAAATTTTACAAATACAAATAATGCATAGTACAAATGTGTTATACAATGGGAAAAATAATATGTAATCACCTATATTATAGATCTTAACTTAACTAAAATCCCCCTAATATTTATAACTCAAAGATTTCCCTATCAGCATACACTGATGACCTGAACATATATTTCACCCTCCCCAACTCTGACCCAATTAAAATACTTTCTTCCATCAATATATTCTCTAACCTAGCAAATTATAAACTTAATAGGGAAAAATCCTTAATACTCCCTTTAAACATTCACTCGAGGTTGCCTGATATTACATCAAATACAGAAATCAAATTCAAAGACCAACTACAATACTTAGGTATTCAATTTTCGCAAGGTAACCACAGTTACTATCAAGATAATGTAGTCAGGTACTGGTCAAATGTTCAAAATTATATCATAAGATGGTCTAGGCTTAAGCTCCCTTTTTTGGCCAGAACAACAGTGATTAAAATGAATATTCTTCCTAGGCTTCTTTATCTATTTCATGCAACTACCAGCATTCTGCATAACATTTTTTTAAAAAAAATTATAACATCTATCTCTAAATTTATCTGGGCCCCCAAATCGGTCAGGATTAGTTATTCAAACCTTATCTGTCCTAAGGAGCAGGGGGGACTGGGCCTACCTGACTTTAAAACCTATTATAAGATTATTAATGCCAGTAGAATATTTAAGATAGCGTCCTATAATAAGATTAAACCACCATGGGCCCCAGCATGGATGCCTCTTTATAATAACTACATTAAAACATTAAAATTCAACCCTGCTGCTCTCCCATTTTTAAATGAAGATAACTTAGGTATCCTAAAACATACAAAAAATATTATTTAGTATAAAATCCTTGCAGGCACTCTTTAAATCTCTGAACCTATCTCACTCGTTTTTAACCTTACAACCACTTCATCTTAACCCCAACCTTAAGTTAAATGGGCACATGCTAAACTTGGAGCAATACCCCCTTATGTTGAATACCTCTATCTCGGATCTTTTCCACTTTAGACACCAGACAATATCTGACATAAGAACTAGTCTGGACTTGCCGTATAAGTACTTGTTGATACTACGACAAATTAGAGAACTAGTAAGAAAATTCCTAGAACACCCACGAGTCTCGGACAATGATATCTTAACGTGTAAAACGCTAATGAATCTCCTGCTCAGTGAAAAAAAAAATGACCTCAAATGCATACAAAGTCATCATGACACTTAGATACCAGAATGAACTAAATTTTTCGAAATTCTGGTTAAAGATCAACCCTGATATTAACCAAAACCGAATCTCTAAGGCTATAAACCTAAGCTCTAAATCTATTCCCTTCAAGAAGATGAAATACACTCAAATGATGATTATGAACAATGCGTATTTTACCCCTATGGTCCTTAACAAAATCTTCCCTAATCAATCCCCTAAATGTCAATATTGCTCGAACCAATCGGATGATATCCTTCACTCGTTTTGGAGCTGCAAGTGTTCCTACAAGCTATGGTGTGCCTTGAGGGTGATTCTTGAAAGAATTGGATATGAAAAATCCACCCTATCATGAGAATTTACCATCCTTCATATTCCTCCCCATGGATTATCTGAAAGAAAATGCAAGGTACTGATTCCTATTTTTATGTTAGTCAAATATTACATCTCCTTGAATTGGAAAAACAGACACTCCCTTTCGTGGGAAGGTTTTAAACATATAGCTATTAAGTACCTCAAGGCACACAAATTCCTGTTCCACAATATTAAGCACAAACCAGTTATTAAGGAATTCTGGGGAATATTATCTGAACATATACTTAAATAAGTACTTTCCTTTTACGGATACCATTAGTCCTTATCACGCTGTACTTGAATTTTATAGGAATTGTTGTGGGCATTGTATGATTTGTTTATAGTTGTTGTTTTGATGTTTTTATCCTGTATGTAAATGCTTAATGTATATTCTCAGCTTGCTGTATTTTCTGTTGTGGTTTTTGTCATGTAAGGTTGAAAAATTTGCAATAAAAAGAATTAAAAAAAAAAAATAACGAATATACAACAGTATCATACACAGAATGAATGAATGATAAATCTCAGTAAATAACGAATATACAACAGTATCATACACAGAATGAATGAATGATAAATCTCAGTAAATAACGAATATACAACAGTATCATACACAGAATGAATGAATGGTAAATCTCAGTAAATAACGAATATACAACAGTATCATACACAGAATGAATGAATGGCACATCTCAGTAAATAACGAATATACAACAGTATCATACACAGAATGAATGAATGGTAAATCTCAGTAAATAACGAATATACAACAGTATCATACACAGAATGAATGAATGGTAAATCTCAGTAAATAACGAATATACAACAGTATCATACACAGAATGAATGAATGGTAAATCTCAGTAAATAACGAATATACAACAGTATCATACACAGAATGAATGAATGGTACCTAGACTTTGATAAAAATGTATTCTGTAATCCATAATATGGGGTAATATTACCTACCCATATTTACATCTTTATCAACCTAAAATAATGGGGGACAAAGGCCCCAAAATAGGCACTCATTTGAAATATTAAAAGTCACTAGAATAACTTGTCTTGCTTCAGCATATGAAAGATATAAAGCATGAATCTCAAATGAATGTCATTATTTAGTGACTTCAGTCATCAGTGATTTGCCAGAAAAACAAAAATTTAATGACTTACATACCAAAAATATGAGGGAAAAATCTGGACATTCTGCAAAAACTGGACAGTTGAGAGGTATGCATGTAAAGTTAACATTTTATAATATAATGATGAATATAGCACTGTAATAAAATGTTGATACATTAGAACCAGTCAAATCATCACTTTCTACTCATTTTAATGGAAATTACTGTAATTCAACATAATCATTTATATCCAATATTTTTCCATTGACAAAGGATATACTCTGCATTAGCACTACACGCTCTTTTCCTGAAGTAAGTGAGCAGGTAATAAGGCCACTGTGCTCTGTCCACTGCAGCTGTCAGGGACTGTGTTTATTAATCAAACACAAATCACTTAGAAAGCAGTTATGGCTCCCCGATCCCTCACTGTTTCCAAATTCTATGCCTCCTGACAATATTTTACGTTGATAAATTCTTAGGTTTCTAGAAAATTAACTCTGAAGTATCTCTTTCTCTCATTTTTTGTTTGAACCCATTCTTCCCATCCACAGAAACTGTGTTTTTGTATAATTGCATCCATATGTTTTGTATTGTTGTTTGTCATCTATATTTATATATATATAGACAAATAGGTAGATACATATTAATCTATATAGATAGTCAGACAGTTGTTTCCTTAAAAGTACTTTTTATATACGGGCTTATAACACTCTCTTAGTTATGGTGAATGGTTTAGCTAAACTGGTGACACACAGGTCGAACGATTAGCACAGCTAGCTCACAGACATGACACGTGTGTGTGCGTGTGTGTGTGTGTGTGTGTGTGTGTGTGTGTGTGTGTGTGTGTGTGTGTGTGTGTACCCTCTGAAAATGGTAGCACCCAGGCATTTGTATATTAGGACTGTACCCTTCTATATCCCTCATATAAAAGGGCTTTACCTTCCACCCTCTTTATTATATATAACAAAACCAGCGTTTTGCTCCCATTTATTCAAACTACTGTGCACCTTAGATAGCAGTTTAAACCATTTTAATAGAGAATGGTGGAAAATATGTCAGAAAATTCCTGTGTTGCATTACTAACCAGTAAAACCAAAACTTCATCATTTGGTATACAGATGCAAAATATTATTCAAAGTCTGTTTTAAATAAAAAAAATGGCAGGTTATTCCTGACTATGTTAGACTTTGTACAGATTTCTTTTGCTAAGAGGTCAAGAGGTATAGCAAGCAGTCATATGTGTATTAAATGTATTTACTTACTTATTTAACACATTTATAATGTTTGTATTGATTTACTTACTTACTTTATAATGTAGTTGATCACCAGCTATTTCAGACAATTAGTGGTAAAAAACAAACAAAATCTGCACTATTGCATTTGCCCATCGTGAAACTGAACAAGAAAGTGTATGACCAACTTTGCGCCATCAAAGCGACAAGTGCAATGATGTAAACATACAAAGTGCTGATGTCCTGTGCCGTGTTGAGCTTTCTTTTGCCGAGATGAATTTAAAAAGAAAAAAATCACAGGGACAAAGCACACAAATGGATTTCAGGTGATAAGGGCACCAATGCATGATTGTGACAGTGCAGAAGACTGCAGGTAAGCATTGAAAATGATTGAATTTGATCTTTAAGTCTTTCACAACTAGTCTGAGTAGAATTATACTCTTCCTGACACTTGAAGAGTTCCAACATGGACAACCCTTTGCCTGAGAGAAAATTCTGAGAATGCACCTTTTCAACCTAGGTGTCAACAAATGTATATAGATAAAAGTTACAAAAAAAGTTAAAACATGAAAGTTATTTAACATGTGCTATTGTTCACAGCATTGATATTAATATGCCAACCAGACATAATATTCGTTTTATATTGAGCAAGCAATTGATATGTACTTTTACTTAATATAATTATGCAAACTAGTATTAATATCTCTGTAACCATAGTAGACAGACCCCAACCATCAGTGCGACTTTGGTTTGGGCAGATGTGATCTTCATTTGGCTGCAAACAAGATTTTACTTGTTCATGCACTTGCAAAACACTAGCATAGAACTGAATTGAGTACTGTTTGTGACCTTTGGAGCTTGTAGTACAGTTAATCTTTAGTCTAGAAAGGCCTAGCTGTTGCTTCATGGGAGGGGGTTTCAGTTTGGTCTGATCTAGCTACAGTTACTGCTACAGGGCTCTGTTTAGGGTGATTTTGATTGGATAAGTTGAACTTTGGCTGGTTCCTGTTGGATAATTTGAACTTTGGCTGGTTCTTGTTTCTCTGCCTTAAATAGCCAGTGCTTAAGCCAGTTTGTGCCTGTTTGCTCAAAGCTGCAGTGAGTTAGACCTTCTGCCCTTGCTCTGCTGTTTTCCAAAAACCTGCTGTGAGACTACAAAATATAACTGCTTATTTTCAAGTATTTTCTACATTTCTGATTAACTAAAACAATATTTGTTGCATATCTGTTTAAACTGTACAACTGTATTTTAGGCTTAGTGAATGGAATCCTTACCTCTGTTCTGATCTTGTATTCCCACCTACCCTCCCAACGGTTGTTGTGTGTTGTGGTCCTAAAGCCTAGTGGCTTTTGAGTTCCCCACCTCTACTATAAATTTGATATTGGACACTCAGACTAGTCCCATTGCATGAGCTCATTCTACTGAGTACAGTGTGATCAGTTGTGAAGCCCCACCCCTTTAGCTTCTTAACCTTGAATTATTTTCTGTCTCCTCAGTTTCTACTAAAAAAATAAAAAAAAAACATGCCTCTTCCTACTTCATTTTGCTGCTTGTGGTTAGGTGTTCAACTGCATTTAGTTTGCCACATTTGTTACTGCTTGTCGGTACCCTGATTAAATTGATAACAGTATTCTACTGAACTGCTGCTTTATTTGAGCTGTTTTTTACTGTTGTAATTTTGAGCTAATTTATCACATTTTTACTCTTGTAAAGCAATTTACTGATTAACTGCATTTCATTACTGTTTAACTGCATTTTACTGCATTTCATTACTGTTTGATTATATGTTTTTCATACTGTGAGTTCTGTTTTTGTCTGTAAGTGGTTAATCTTGGCTTTTTTGTGAATTGTACTGTGTTCTTAAACCTTAAATTGAGTAGCATAGTCTGGATACAGGTTTGCTGCATCCAGAGCTGTTTGTTTTTGCCTTCTGTGCTTCTGTCAGCCTCTTGTGTTTGCCTTCTGTGTTTCTGGCAGCCATCTTATGTTGGTAGGGGCCTACCTTCTCTGCTAGTGAGAGTAGCAGGGTTACCTGGACCTTGTCTGGCACAAGCTGATTGGTAAAGAAAGCAGGGACTAGCAGGATTGGCTAGATTTCTGTGTTACTATAATATTTTATTTTCTGTGGTATTTAAACCCTGCTTCTGAGCTGCTTTGAGCTTGTTTGCACATCACGCACCACCGATGCACTGTTTATAATTCATTGAGAGGTATTCCAGCTACAAATTTTCCCTTAGTAGCACTTGTGTGATCACCTAATAGTACTCCTCTTAGACCTTCCACCCTTTACCCTCTTAGCTCTCTCTGGCCTCTCTTCCTCAGATTCTGACAAATATGGATGGACAATATCCTACAGTTTCTCTGTCACTCTGGTTGATATGGGCATCCTGAGACAGTGTAGCAACTGCCTCATGTACATGGACAACCCTCTGCTACTACCACCTAGGAATACAATTTATGAGGGATACAAATTACATTAAGAACCTAGAGTATATGCTCTCTCTCACAAGCCAGTATATCTGGCACTGAAAAGGTTGTCAACACAAACACCGCACCTCAACCACCACCCACACCTACACAATACACTCGTGCATATATGGAGGTCCTCAACAAAAACATACCCAAACAAAAGAGTCCTCCGAGGCAAAAACACACTCAAGCCCCACTGCCCACCACACCACACACACATAGTCCACACATGTATGTCTCACAGCCACTAACACCTAAACATAAACCCAACATATTAGTCATAGGAGACTCCATTGTGAGACACACCGATGTGCCCCTCACCAGGCTGGATAAGGAGAAAGTCATGGTTAGTTGTTTGTCAGGTGCCACAATCCACCATATCACCCATGCACTCAAGCCTCTCAACAACAGGTACTGTTATGACTCGATCATAGCCCATGCTGGAGTGAATGACTTGAGATGTACCTTCCTGGACTATATGAAGACACATGACAAAGCTCACTGAGTATGTGTCCCTGGCAGGTATGTCCCTAGCCTTAAGCAGCATTCTGCCATCACCCAGAATGATGCCTCAATACAAACAGAAAATGATTGACTTTAACAATTGGTTTAGTTTTACGTGTCATTCCAAGCAGATCCAGTACCTGACAGCTTGGAAGACATGATTGACAGACTATGATGCTTTGCCAGAGATGGCCTGCATCTGTCTCCCTTGGACACCAGGCTTCTGGTAAAGGCTCTTACCTCCCCCATAGTGCCTTTTTTAGGCAATGCCATGAGGTCAAAACTACCAACATGAATATTTCATCAAAATGCAAATTAAAGGTCATGCTGCTAAACGCTAGGAGTCTAAACATGAAACTGCACTCATTGCAAGCATTCTTAATCCTAGAAGCTGCTGACATTTATGCAGTCACAGAAAACTATTTCAAAGCTGTGGAGAACACCCCAGCCATACCAGGTTACTCATCCTATAATACATTCAGACCCCAAACTTTGGGCAGCAATGCAAAATGAGGTAGAGTTGCACTATATATTAAAGACATACACACCTCCAGGACAGTCAAACAGTATGACATACAGGCGGCACTCCAGGTGCATTTAACCATTGACAAGACCCCTTTTCAAATCATAGCTAGCTACATGCCCAACTTTGACTCAAGATGCCCACTCCACCTATCTGGACCTTTTCGAATCTGTCATGATTCAACCCTTTACCTTATCCTGGGTGACTTTAACTATCTAAGCATAGACTGGAAGAACAACTCATGCCAAAATACAAAGGACCAGTGATTCCTTGATTTTGTCAAAGCAAATGCCTTAGACCAGCTGGTTGACACCTCCACAAGAGGTGATAATATCTTAGACTTGGTATTAACCAACATGAGTAAGCACTGCAGCATCCCTACAGTGTCATCCTCTCTAGTAAGATTCGACCACAAAGTGGTCACTTTCAAAGTCACCATCTCTCCAAGATTCCCCCCTGGCTAAGGTCAAACAAAAAGACTTCTCCAAAGCTGATTACAACCTCCTGAGGGAAGGGATTAACAGTTTCACAGCCCTCATCATAGGAACTGGCACATATGTCCAAACCTACACCAAAGTACTATATGAGCATTTATATAGCTGCATGGAATCAGGAATACCAGACAGGACAAAATCCTCCTCCTCAAGGAAGAGTAAACCTGTCTAGTGGACATCTACAAAAAATAAACTCTATAATGAAAGGAAAAAATTGCTGTCCAGGACCAAGAAGGAGCGTGTGCCTAATTGGAAGTAATCTCTCCTTAGCCTGGACATGCAAATAAGAGCACTAGTGAAATCCTCCAAAGCAAACTTTGAGTCCAAACTGGCCACATCTACTAAAGACAATCATAAGGCCTTCTAAACATATGTCTGCAATCTCAAAGGAAGGACTCAGATCTGGTGGTCAAGGACACCACATACACAAATGCTATAGACATAGCCAACCTGCTGGCAGACAGGTTCAGTAAAAACTTCACCCCTCAGTCCCCCTATCAGTAAATCAGGACATTTCCAGCACCTGCCCCCCTCCTCTTATCCCTGTGGAGCAAGTCATCACTGCCCTCGCAAAGGCAAAAAGTACAGCCTCTGTGTGACCCGATAACATCCCAGGCTGCATCCTACATGAACCCAGGCAGGAACTGTCAGCACCATTAGGCACCCTATTCAAGCAAAGCCCGAGTACCGGCTTCGTCCTAGCCAAGGGGAGGACAGCCACTGTCAACCCTTTGCACAAAGGTGAAGTGTCCACTGATCCAGGAAATTATAGACTCATCAGCCTAACTAGCCTGATCTGCAAGGCCATGGAATGGATTATCATGGACCTCATTAACAAGGACATTGGCAACCTCTGAACACTTGATCCCACACATTTTGATTTCATCAAGGGGAGCTCATGCCTGTTAAATTTAGTCAACTTCTTTGAGACAGTCATCAAAGCCATGGATGAGGGGAAGATGGTGGGTGCACACTGCCTACCTTGACCTGGTCAAAGCTTCCTGTACTATTCCCCACTCAGGTACAATAGATAAACTCTCTTCACTAGGCATCAATCCATATGTTACCAGATGGTTAGCAAACCGGCTCACTGATAGAACCCACCTAGTCAAAATACGGGAAGCCACCTCAGGCAGTAGATCCATAACACAGTGGTGTACCCCAGGGATAGGTCTTGGGGTCTCTGTTGTTTGGGACATACTTTTCTGAGGTGCAGGCCACAACCAGTGGGCTATGGCTGTAATCTGAGCACTGTCATCAATTCACCTAGTGATGTGGGCATCCTCCAAGAGGGTCTCACCCAAACAAATGACTGGTGTCAAAAACATGGCCTCAAACTGAATGTCAAAAAATGCATCACTCTACCCTTTCAGGAGAGTGACATCCCCAAAAATTATCACATTAATAACAAGGTCCTAAGCATGCAATCAGTGGTGAGGGACTTGGGTACCCAGGTTGATAGCAAACTGACTTTTGACCACTATATTACCTCTGTTGTACAGAAAGCTTTCTGCATGGCCCACCCCATTAGTAAGGGTATCACATCCAGAAGCAAGGAGGTCATGACATCCCTGTATTCTTCCCTTATAAAACCCATTATTGTGTACAATGCCCCTTTCAGCATGTACCTCACAAAGTACATACAGCAGCTGGAAAGACCACAGAGGTTCCTCACCAGGAGAATCCAGGGCCCCAAACATCTACCCTGCACAGATAAGCTAAAAGCCATGTCCATCTACTCAGTCTCATACAGACTCCTCAGAGGTGACGTCTGTCTGGCATACAAAGTAATCTCAGACCCCGCCTTGATGAGACTGCTGCATATCCGCCAAGTCAATCTCCACTCCAGTAACCCACATGTGTAACCTCAGTCTGGTCTGTGACATCAACAGGACTTGTTGGTAGAACAGATTTTTGTCCTAGAGACTCCTCCTTCTATGGAATAGACTCCCTCTCTACATCAAGCAGAGTACCTCATTAACCATTTTTAAGTGCAACCTGGATAACTGGATGGGAAACAGAAAATACACCGCTGGGATTCCACCTGTGTACCTGCTGGACAGGGGCCTCGTGTGCTGACTTGTTGAAACATGGGCTAAACTCTTGGCTAGGCTTGTAAGGGCCTCAGGGCTATTAGGCTAGTAACTTCCCATGATCCTGTGATCCTATGTAGGGGGCACTTCAGTTCTGAGATATTTGCATAATTATGAATGTTCTGCATATTTAATGGAGAAATAAATGTAAATATCTGCCATGCAGTGATAGTTAGACATGAACTATCAGTGCAAAGGTTTTTAAGTATATTGTATACTTTCATTTGATACCATGGAGAACCATGAAAACACCCTGTGGTTAAAGTTATTAATATAATTATGAACATATACCACAGATTCATAATATTTTCAGAAAAATGCATAATGTTTATTTTGAACCTATCTACCTTACCCTGCCCATCTACACCACCTTTCCCTCTATCCCTCTCCGCTACTAACCATTTTGCTGAATTACCTTCCCTGGACAACATCCTTTTTCTTATGCCTCTACCTCATCAGTTAATTACTTTTTAACTGCCGTCTTTTTTGCATACACCCTCAGTAGTCTTTAAAAGCTTATCCAACTTACTCCGCATATAGTCCTTACCTTTTGCTAAACATGTAGATAAGATAAATGGTTTATTATGTACACATACAAGCTGAACTTTTCCACACTTATCCAAGCTGCTTACTGCTTAATACCTGTTAACTCTGATATGTATTTGTATCCCAAGTCTGACCTGTTTTAAAGTTATATCCATGGTTGTTACTGTATTGCCTGATAGCTCTTTATGTAATTGTATTTGTATTTCTGTATTTCTGTTGTATGGTTATCAACTTGTAATTTATATGTGGAGCTTTTTTCCCCGGGTCTCCACTGAAAATGGGCTCACCTAGGCCCAGTGGACCTTCCCAGTAAACAAATGCAATAAATAAATAAATTAATTAATAAATAAATGTTTGTGTTATGAAGTACCCCTCTCTGATGGCTGGACATGTGAAATAATGAATCACAAGTTGTCCAAGTACAATATGTCATAGATATGTGCAGGAATATGATAATTATGCTAATGTGCTTATCTTACTACTCAAGAAGTTTGAATATCTGCTGAATGGTAGTATGCAGACAGCTGCTATCAGTGACAACTTTTACAGCATTACGTACATTTTTATTTGATACCACGAAATACCATGTGATCACCTTATGGTTCATGGTGACTCAACAAGTAATACACTTGCCTTTCATGGTTATTAATATAACTATTGACACATGCCACATATTCATGATATTTCCAGGAAAAAAAAATCATCATTGTAATTACCAAGTATTCCATTCATGACCTCTCTGGTGACTGGGAATGTAAAGTACTGAACCCCAATCTGTCCAAGTGCATAATGCCAGAAATGTGTGCAGAAATATGGTAATAATGCTAATATAAATATATTATTACTGAGCAAGTATAAATATCTTCCAAATGGTAGTATACAGACAGCTGGTATCTGTAACAAAGCAGCAAAGTAACCAATGGACAGTGGCCAGAACACATGGGTAACATGTAAATATTACTCAAAGTATAGCCACTCCCACTCCAGTGCATAGAATGATAAAGTCTTGACTACTGCTCAGCCAACCAGGGTTCGAGTAGCAGCTCAGACAACCAATGGAGGGGCAGAAAAGGCATGAGCATGCACTCATTGATAAACTGCCTAAGGGGAGGCATGGCCCAAAGTGGGAAGTTGCCCTTAGATGTAATTAACAAGCATAAGAGTGGGATAAGGGAGTGGGAAGCACAGACAAGCCCCCAGGACACCCGCAGGATCCATAACCATCCCCAGCAAGGAGTAAGTCCAGGGGTTGGAGTGTAGCTGGTAGACCTGGCATGGACACTGGGTATTGGGGACCAAAAAAGTTATTAAAAAATATAATGGAACAAAAAAGTTATTAAAAAATATAATGGAACATCACGTTCACCACATCCAAGCACTTAGCTAACATTATTAAGAATGAAACTGTACTGGCCAGCATTACTGGCTGACTGTAAGCTTAATGAAGTGACCAGCATGTTCTCAAGGTAAACTTTGACATACACTAAATGTTTTCATAGGTAGGTACTAGGCTATCATCCCAAGGGCCAAGGAAAGCTAGCCAACAGTGTATTTGCTTTCGCCAGACATGTATTGTTAAATTCCTGCCAGTCTATCAAGCAGTGCCCCAGACATAACTCTGGGGGGAATTTCCTATCACCCATCCACTTATCAAGGTTTTTATTGAATAGTGCTAATGACAGGCTCTGCTTGATGTGGATGGGAATCTTGTTCCAGAGCATGGGAAGTCTCTAGGACACAAATCTATCCCTCCAGCATGTCCTCTTCATTGTTGTGGTGAGGTTTAGGTCCCTAGAGCATGTAGCTCAGGGAGGCTGGGAACATGTCCAATAATTCTGGGTTTGACATAGCTTTGTATGTCAGGCAGAGGTCTCCTCGAAGTAAGCGGTATGCGATCGAGTAGAGTTTGAGTTTCTTGAGATGGTCAGCATAGGGCAATTGTGTGAGGCCAGCAATCCTCTTGGTGAGGTACTTTTTGGGCCTCTCAAGTTGTTGTACGTGTCTTGTGAGGTACATCCCAAATGCCCCAAATGGGGCATTGTATTCAATGAGGGGTCTGATAAGTGATGAGTAGAGGGGAACGATGACTTCCTTATTTCTACATGCAAACCCTTTTGTGATTAAGTGGGCCACGTAGAAAGATTTTCTGACCACTGTGGGAATGTGGTTATGAAAGGAGAGGTTACTATCCACTTGGGTCCCAAGGTCTCTTATCATACTTTCTGTGTTAAGTGAACTACTCCCTATTTGGTAATTCCTGGGTACTGTGTTTTTGCCAAAGGGGATAACAATGCACTTTTTGGCATTTAGTTTGAGGCCATGATTTTGACACCAGGTGTCAGTCTTGGTGAGGCCCTTTTGCAGGATGTCTATGTCGGTGGGGGAATCGATAATGGCACCCACTTTGCAGTCATCTGCGAACTTGGTTAGCCATAGACCCTTGGTGTTCGCTTGCACTTCAGAGAAGTATATACCAAACAGAAGGGGTCCCAGGACTGAACCCTGGGATACTCCACTTGTCACAGTTTTGGAGTCAGATCTGGAGTCAACAACTCCTACTGTGTGGGTTCTGTCCATGAGCCAGTTGGCCACCCATCTTGTGATGTAAGGGTTTATGTTAAGGTTGGTGAGTTTATCAATGATTCTTGAATGAGGGATAGTGTCAAAGGCTTTAGTGAGGTCCAGGTAGGCTGTGTGGACTACCTTGCCCTTGTCTATGGCCTTTGTAACTGTTTCAAAAAGTCTACACGGTTTAGGAGACATGACCTACCTTTTACAAATCCAAATTGGGTAGCATCCAGAGTTTGGAGGTTACCAATGTCTTTGTTTGTGAGTTCCATGATGATACCCTCCATGGCCTTGCAGACCAGGCTTGTCAGGCTAATACGTCTATAGTTTCTGGGGGTCTGTGGTGGTTCCTCCTTTGTGGAGTAGGATAACTGTTGCTGTGCACCATTCTGTGGGCACATAGCCTGTGGTGAGGCTGCGGTTGAACATGGATTTTAGGTGGGGGGCTAGTTAATTTTGGAGTTTGTGTAAGATGCAACCTGTGATTTTGTCCAGTCCCATGGACGCTGTGTTTTTTGCTTTAGAGAGTGTCATTTTTACTTGTGTGTTTGTGATTGCCGGGGCTCTACAACCATCTGGTATAGTTATGGGCCCTTTGGGGGGTGAGAGGGGAGTAAAGTTTACACTGAACCTATCTGCCAATATGTTGGCAATATCAGTTGGCTCTGTATATTTTGTGCCATTCTGTTGTAGCTCAGTGCAGATCGGGGTGTTGCCATGGAGATTCTTGACATAGCTAAAGAATTCCTTGTGGTTGTCTTTGGAATCCGTGGCAATTTGTCTTTCAAAATTAGCTTTGGAGGATTTTATGAGAGATCTTAGTTTCTTACTGAGGCTCGTCAGTGAGTTCCTCCAACACTGGGTTTTTACTCTCTTTTCCAACAGTTTCTTCCTTCTGTTGTAGAGTTTGTTAATGGCAGAGGACCACCAGATCAGCTTCCTTTTTTTGGAGGATAGCGTCTTGGTTTTGTTGGGGATAGCACGATCCATGCACTCATGCAGGTGCTTGTAGAGTGAATTTGTGTAGGATTCAGCAGTCATGACTGTATTGACTGTGTTATCCATCAGCAGGGGTGTCATGAAGTTGGTTACCTCAGTTTTGAGAAGTTTGAAGTTCGCTTTGGAAATATTTTTTACAATGCTTTCCTTGTGTGGGGGTGGGGTCGGGATGTGGATATCTATGGTGATTAGTTTATGGTCTGATCTAACCAGAGAGGAGTTGATCTTGGGCGTTGAACACCGGTCACCCATGTTGATAATGACCAGGTCCAGAATATTGTTGCCCCTGGTGGGAGCGTTGACAAGTTGATACAGGGCATTAGAGTTTATGAACTCCAGGAATCGTTGAGTCAGGGAGTTAGTACAGGAGTAGTTTTCCCAGTTAATGTTTGGGTAGTTGTTGTCACCCATTATTATGGTATTTGGTTGGACCCTCATTTTTTCCAATGTCCCCAGGAATGAGGAGTGAGCGTCCTGGGTCATGGTGGGGGATCTATAGCAAGCTACAATTTGGAATGCGTTTTTGCCCTGGGTTAGTTGCACTTGGATGATTTCAGAGGCATCGTATTTTGCAACTAGCCTGGAGGTGTGGATGTCCTTGATGAATATGGACATGCCTCTGACCATTGTGTTTTGGTCCGTGTTTTGTGGCCGAAACGTGTGGTATGAGTTGTAGCCTGGTAGTGCTGGGGTGCACTCGGGGCCCTAAACCAGGTCTCAGTCACTGCACAGATATCAATGTTCTCCATTTTGAGGAGTGCCTCAAGTGAGTGCATTTTGGGGTTTAGACTCCTAGCGTTGAGTAACATTGCCCTCAGTTTTTTGTTTCCTGTAGTTCTTATGGTGGTGGGTTTGTTTTTGAGCCTTGCCTAAAAAAGGCATTATAGGAGCTGCAAGAGCCTTGGCCAATATTCTGAATCCCAGGGGTGACAGGTGCAGGTCATCTCTGGTGAAGCGTCATGGCCTGTCAAGCATGTCATCACAGGCAGACAGATACTGGATCCCCTTTGAATGACACCAGAAGCTTAGCCAATTGTTGAAGTTAATCATCTTATTCTTGTATTGTGGTATAATTTTTGGTGACGGCAGGATGCTACTCAGGGCTAGGGTCATACCTGCCTGGGCTACAAGATTGGAGAGCTCTTCCATGTCTCTTTTCATGTAGTTTAGGGAGGTATGTCTCAGGTCATTTACACCAACATGGCCTATGACAGAGGTGTATATGTACTTGCCTTGTAGTGACCTGAGTGCATGTGTTATGTGGCAGATTCTGGCACCCAACATGCAGCTAACAGTAACCTTCTCTTTGTCCAGTCTGGTGAGTGGGGCATCAGTGTGTCTGACTATAGAGTCACCTATCACAAGTGTGTTGGGTATGTTGTTTTGCCTTATGGGCTGTGGTTGTGCGTCACACCGAGTTTGTGGGCTATGTGTTGTTTGGGGTGTGTTAGTGGGAGGAGGTTGCTTGTGTATCTACTTTGCAGGTCTCTGTTGCCTAGGCAGATTTAGATTTTTAATCATAGCCTCTGTATATGTCTTGGTGTTTCTATGTGTAAGTTTTGGAGGTGTTGGTTTAATTGATCTATGTGTTGTGAGTGGGGTGTTGTGAGTTGTTACCTTCTCCTCTTGACTGTCTGTTCCATTCTTGGTTGGAGAGAGCTTTGCCTCTAGATTGGCTGTATAAGTGCATCTCTCGCAAGTGTTAGTGTTTGATGGTAGGTGGAGAGGGTTGTCTGTGTACATGAGGCAGCTGTAGCATTGCTTCAATTTGCCCAAAGGGCTGCAGTCAACATGTCTTGACAAAGAGGCAGAATAAGCAGTGGACAGCTGCTGAAACACATGGGTATCATGTAAATAGTAATCAAAGTAAATATAAAATATAGTAGAACATCACATCAGCATTATCAAGCACTTGGCTTATATCACAGAGAATGGAACTGTACTGTCTGACATTACTGACTGACCAATACAGTCTCAAGGCAAACTTTGACATACCCTACATGCATGCTGTAAGCATATCTCAAAGGGCAGTGTTCAAAATGCCTCGTCCCTCTCCATAGACAGACACAGGGTGATCTCATCCATCTTGCTAGACAGAGTGACCACATCCCCTCTCTCTAAACAGAGACAGGGAGACCTCATCCCTCTCCCTACACAGAGACAAGGTGACCTCAACCCTTACCCTAGGCAGAGACAGAGGGACCTCATCCATCTTCCTAGACAGAGACAGGGTGATCTATCCATCTTGCTAGATAGAGTGATCACACCCCTGTTCCTAAACAGAGACAGTGGGACCTCATCCCTCTCCCTAGACAGTCACTGCACAGAAACTGTGAGAAACCTATTCTATGCAGTAGAAATACATACACAGATAATGTGCCATGATATATGTACCATTTAATTTGTCAATATGGAGGGCACTATAATTCAGAATAGGTACAATTTCCCTTCATGCTGCATCACAATTACTAGATTTCACTGGGACTAAACAATACAGGGATTAACATGCCAAGGAGATCTATGAGTACCTTAGTCAAGATTTACTTATTTGGTAAAGTGACTGAGATACAAACACAGAACTGTTTCACCTAGAGTACCCAGATAAATGCATAAAAGTGATAGCACATCAGGCTATCATGATTTCTGTACTTTGCAATGAGTTGTGTAGTATGATATGTGTGTGTGTGTGTGTGTGTGTGTGTGTGTGTGTGTGTGTGTGTGTGTGTGTGTGTGTGTGTGTGTGTGTGGGTGTGTGTGTGTGTGTGTGTGTGTGTGTGTGTGTGTGTGTATGTGTCGAAGCTTTAGCTTAATGTGTTAATAATGTGTTAGTGGGGGATGGGCAGGGACATAATGCAACTTTACGCAGGTAAGTGATAACCACTGAAGCACAAACTGGAGCAGAGACAATTCTCTCACTGTTGAACTTCTAGTACATTTTAAGATACCAGACTATGCAGAAATTTACCAGCAACATTGTTTTGGGGCAAATGCAGTAATAAATGATTAAGGCAGAAATCTGGTGATAGTATACAATTCAGCCACAGCTGTGCATTAAACTAGAAGCCCAGCAGGGTTTAAAATGCAGACAGGCAGCTTTTACAAGTAATTCTGCTTATGGAAATAAAATATTAGAATAACTAAGGTCCCAGAATAATCTGAAAATGTAGTCTGATGGTGCTGAGCAGGAAAAGTACAATGTAGGATCACAGCAGAGGTCACAAGTGCACTTAAATATTTAAACAGAATTGAAATAATTAAAATAATTTAGTTTTCTTTCCTTTGTTTTTGAAAAGCTAGTTACTGTCTGAGGGAGGCATCTGCATCCAGGCTCAGGGTCCTGCTGTCTGGGGGAGGAGTCTGAGTCCAGGCTATCTGGAGGGAAGTGTCTGCATCCAGGCCCAGGGTCCTTCTTTCAAGTGGAGGTATCTGTGAACAAGCTCTGGGTCCTGCTGTCTAGGGAGAGGTGTCTTAGTCCAGGTTCAGGGTCCTGGTGTCTGGAGGGAATTGTCTTTTATTACCATGCATCCCATTTATATAGAGTAATTGCAGTAACTATATTTCATTATTACTTAGATTCATTACCTACATATGCAAAAAATCTCCACATGTCTTCAGCAATAATACTTTTATGGACAGTGATTTAATGATTTTATCTCTGAAACCCCATTTACAAACAGGAGTGCATGATGATTCCCAAGTAACGATGCAGTATCTCTACCTTTTTATCCTTACATATTTCAAGATATTATGTAACTGTGTATCTACCACTATTGGAATCCTGAAATGGAAAGATCACTATGCAGATGATGACTTCTCCAAAGAAACAGGATAAAATTGTAGAAAGTGAAGAAGAATACAGTGTGCCTGACTTTGCCTTTACCCTGGAGAGTAGTGATGACAGTGCAGGCAGTGCTGAGGACACCTCAGATAGTGACTTACCCAGGTCATCGCTGCAGTCATTATGTGATGAGTATGGCTTCACAGCCCCATGCTTAAGAAAGTTGATGCAATCAATGGCCGCTGCAAATGAAATCCCATATGCAGCCATTGATAACCATCCATGATCTAAGAGTGACCTGAACAAAAATGAGTCACTATCAAGCATTAGAAAATGTCTGTGGTACATTGAAAGTGAGCCACTGCAACCAGTATTAACTCAGAGCAGTCAAGAGCTGCAAAGTAGTACTGGTTTGCAATTAGCTCACAGAAGTACAGTAATTCTAACTTGGAAGTCCTAACTTTGCCAGCTGGAAATATCAGCCTCACCCTCATGATCCCAGCTAGTGAGTGTAGCATTAGTTTCAGTGTCCCAGAATCAGACTCACTGGAGATATCAACCTCAGCCTCATGATCCCAGCCTGTGAGTGTGGCATTGGTTTAAATGTCCCTAAATCAGACTTACTGGAGATATCAACCTCAGCCTCATGATCCCAACTAGTGAGTGTGTCATTGGTTTTAGTGTCCCTTTGTCAGCTGGAGATAGCAACCTCAGCCTCATGATCCCAGCTATTGAGTGTGGCATTGGTTTCAGTGTCCCTGAATCAGAATCAAGTCCACACACGATGAATATCTTGCATTTCTATGTGATGAACCAGTATGTCTCGTGACACACAGTAGATCTCCTGTATCAAGTGAATACTGCAGGCTGCAAGCACTTGATGTCTTTCACTTCCATGTGATGAATGCATATGTCTTCTGACACACATTATGACTGTGTACCAAGGAAGGAACCACTGTCACAGGGGATGTAGTGTACTCCATGTGCAGGTGACAGTGTGAAAGTAGTTTTAGGGTGTAAAAATGCTTGCTGTGTGGGCCACCATGTGCTCAGCTATGTACACACATGGCACAGTGAGAAGATCCCTAGTAACAGTGCTAACAGTAGACTTGTAGGGTTGACAAGGCCACACCTGTGGGTCAGTGGATACTGTACTGCACCATGTCAGTGTCCATGATTTTATGTAGCACATGCATCCATTAACTGCTATGCCTATTGAAAAAATAAGCTAGATTTTTTCCATCTTATGTTTCTACCATCACTTCTACCAACATATTTCTGAAGAGACAAACTGGTACAGTTTACAGGGCCAGCAGGCTTCTAGAAAGGTAGACATATGATGGGCATCAATTAGTGATGATGACATTAACGCATTCCTTGGAATGCAGATCTATAGCAGCATGGTACTGCTTTCTGAATACAGAAAATACTGGGATACAAAAGCGTTGCATGGCAATTACCCCATCACAAAGGTGATAGCCCATGTATGCTTTGAAAAAAAATTGACAGTGCTTTCACCTTAATAATACATAGGGGTCAACTAGGCCATGATATATTGCACCATATATACCCATTGTTGAATGCTCTTGGTGAGGCTTTCCAGAGCCAGTATAATCTCCATAGATAGGTGTTTGCAGATGATATTATGGTGGCATTTCAAGGTTGCTGGAGCTACCATCAGTACATGCCAGCCAAGCCAAGGATCTCAGAGGCTTTGTGTAGTAAATATTATCATGTGTATTTTGATATTTTATTCATGTCTGTAGGCCTGGCTAATGCATTACTACAGCATGGGTACCAGTCATGCAGGATGATCACATGATCTCAATACTATGGCCACGAGGAAGCTCCATAGAGGAGATATTATTCAGACTCAGAGTGGCCCATTGTTTGTAACAGCATGGAAAGACAATCATTCAACCTTTTTGCTGTCAACAAACACTGAATGCACGAAGATGGCACTCATATTCAGATATCCTGTCCATCTCTCTTGCCCTGGTACAACATGGCACTAATACACAGATATCCTGTCCATCTCTCTTGCCTCAGTACAACATGACACTCATACTCAGATAGCCTGTCCATCTCTCTTGCCTCGCTACAACATGGCACTAAGATATCCTGTCCATCTCTCTTGCCTCTGTACAACATGGCACTCAGATATCCTGTCCATCTCACTTGCCTCAGTACAACATGGCACTCAGATATCCTGTCCATCTCACTTGCCTCGGTACAACATGACACTCAGATATCCTGTCCATGCCTCTTGTCTCGGTACAACATGGCACTCATACCCGGATATCCTGTCCATCTCTCTTGCCTCGGTACAACATGGCACTCATACTCAGATATCCTGTCCATCTCTCTTGCCTCGGTACAACATGGCACTCATACTCGGATATCCTGTCCATCTCGCTTGCTTCAGTACAACATGGCATTTATATTCAGATATCCTGTCCATCTCTCTTGCCTCGGTACAACATGGCACTCGGATATCCTGTCCATCTCTCTCACCTCAGTACAACATGGCACTCATACTCAGATATCCTGTCCATCTCTCTTGCCACGGTACAACATGGAACTCATATTCAGATATCCTGTCCATCTCTCTTGCCTCGCTACAACATGGCACTCAGATATCCTGTCCATCTCTCTTACCTCGGTACAACATGACACTCAGATATCCTGTCCATCTCTCTTGCCTCAGTACAACATGGCACTCATACTCAGATATCCTTTCCAGCTCTTTTGCTTTGGTACAACATGGCACTCATACTCAGATTTCCTGTCCATCTCTCTTGCCTCGGTACAACATGGCACTCATAATCAGATATCTTGTCTGTCTGTCTTGACTCAGTACAACATGGCACTCATACTCGGATATCCTGTCCATCTGTCTTGCCTCAGTACAACATGGCACTCATACTCGAATATCATGTCCATCTCTTTTGCCTTGGTACAACATGGCACTCATATTCAGATATCCTGTCCATCTCTCTTGCCCCGGTACAACATGGCACTAATACACAGATATCCTGTCCATCTCTCTTGCCTCAGTACAACATGACACTCATACTCAGATAGCCTGTCCATCTCTCTTGCCTCGCTACAACATGGCACTAAGATATCCTGTCCATCTCTCTTGCCTCTGTACAACATGGCACTCAGATATCCTGTCCATCTCACTTGCCTCGGTACAACATGACACTCAGATATCCTGTCCATGCCTCTTGCCTCGGTACAACATGGTACTCATACCCGGATATCCTGTCCATCTCTCTTGCCTCGGTACAACATGGCACTCATACTCAGATATCCTGTCCATCTCTCTTGCCTCAGTACAACATGGCACTCATACTCGGATATCCTGTCCATCTCGCTTGCTTCAGTACAACACGGCATTTATATTCAGATATCCTGTCCATCTCTCTTGCCTTGGTGCAACATGGCACTCAGATATCCTGTCCATCTCTCTCACCTCACTACAACATGGCACTCATACTCAGATATCCTGTCCATCTCTCTTGCCACGGTACAACATGGCACTCATATTCAGATATCCTGTCCATCTCTCTTGCCTCGCTACAACATGGCACTCAGATATCCTGTCCATCTCTCTTACCTCGGTACAACATGACACTCAGATATCTTGTCCATCTCTCTTGCCTCAGTACAACATGGCACTCATACTCAGATATCCTGTCCAGCTCTTTTGCCTCGGTACAACATGGCACTCATACTCAGATATCCTGTCCATCTCTCTTGCCTCGGTACAACATGGCACTCATACTCGGATATCCTATCCATCTCTCTTGCCTCGGTACAACATGGCACTCATAATCAGATATCTTGTCTGTCTGTCTTGACTCGGTACAACATGGCACTCATACTCGGATATCCTGTCCATCTGTCTTGCCTCAGTACAACATGGCACTCATACTCGAATATCCTGTCCATCTCTTTTGCCTTGGTACAACATGGCACTCATACTCAGATATCCTGTCCATCTCTCTTGCCTCAGTACAACATGGCACTAAGATATCCTGTCCATCTCTCTTGCCTCTGTACAACATGGCACTCAGATATCCTGTCCATCTCACTTGCCTCGGTATAACATGACACTCAGATATCCTGTCCATGTCTCTTGCCTCGGTACAACATGGCACTCATACTCGAATATCCTGTCCATCTCTCTTGCCTCGGTACAACATGGCACTCATACTCGGATATCCTGTGCATCTCGCTTGCTTCAGTACAACATGGCACTTATAGTCAGATATCCTGTCCATCTCTCTTGCCTCGGTACAACATGGCACTCAGATATCCTGTCCATCTCTCTCACCTCGGTACAACATGGCACTAATACACAGATATCCTGTCCATCTCTCTTGCCTCGGTACAACATGACACTCATACTCAGATAGCCTGTCCATCTCTCTTGCCTCGCTACAACATGGCACTAAGATATCCTGTCCATCTCACTTGCCTTGGTACAACATGACACTCAGATATCCTGTCCATGCCTCTTGTCTCGGTACAACATGGCACTCATACCCGGATATCCTGTCCATCTCTCTTGCCTCGGTACAACATGGCACTCATACTCAGATATCCTGTCCATCTCGCTTGCTTCAGTACAACATGGCATTTATATTCAGATATCCTGTCCATCTCTCTTGCCTCGGTACAACATGGCACTCAGATATCCTGTCCATCTCTCTTGCCACGGTACAACATGGAACTCATATTCAGATATCCTGTCCATCTCTCTTGCCTCGCTACAACATGGCACTCAGATATCCTGTCCATCTCTCTTACCTCGGTACAACATGACACTCAGATATCCTGTCCATCTCTCTTGCCTCAGTACAACATGGCACTCATACTCAGATATCCTGTCCAGCTCTTTTGCCTCGGTACAACATGGCACTCATACTCAGATATCCTGTCCATCTCTCTTGCCTCGGTACAACATGGTACTCATAATCAGATATCTTGTCTGTCTGTCTTGACTCGGTACAACATGGCACTCATACTCGGATATCCTGTCCATCTGTCTTGCCTCAGTACAACATGGCACTCATACTCGAATATCCTGTCCATCTCTTTTGCCTTGGTACAACATGGCACTCATATTCAGATATCCTGTCCATCTCTCTTGCCCCGGTACAACATGGCACTAATACACAGATATCCTGTCCATCTCTCTTGCCTCAGTACAACATGACACTCATACTCAGATAGCCTGTCCATCTCTCTTGCCTCGCTACAACATGGCACTAAGATATCCTGTCCATCTCTCTTGCCTCTGTACAACATGGCACTCAGATATCCTGTCCATCTCACTTGCCTCGGTACAACATGACACTCAGATATCCTGTCCATGCCTCTTGCCTCGGTACAACATGGCACTCATACCCGGATATCCTGTCCATCTCTCTTGCCTCGGTACAACATGGCACTCATACTCAGATATCCTGTCCATCTCTCTTGCCTCGGTACAACATGGCACTCATACTCGGATATCCTGTCCATCTCGCTTGCTTCAGTACAACACGGCATTTATATTCAGATATCCTGTCCATCTCTCTTGCCTCGGTACAACATGGCACTCAGATATCCTGTCCAGCTCTCTCACCTCACTACAACATGGCACTCATACTCAGATATCCTGTCCATCTCTCTTGCCACGGTACAACATGGCACTCATATTCAGATATCCTGTCCATCTCTCTTGCCTCGCTACAACATGGCACTCAGATATCCTGTCCATCTCTCTTACCTCGGTACAACATGACACTCAGATATCTTGTCCATCTCTCTTGCCTCAGTACAACATGGCACTCATACTCAGATATCCTCTCCAGCTCTTTTGCCTCGGTACAACATGGCACTCATACTCAGATATCCTGTCCATCTCTCTTGCCTTGGTACAACATGGCACTCATACTCGGATATCCTGTCCATCTCTCTTGCCTCGGTACAACATGGCACTCATAATCAGATATCTTGTCTGTCTTGACTCGGTACAACATGGCACTCATACTCGGATATCCTGTCCATCTGTCTTGCCTCAGTACAACATGGCACTCATACTCGAATATCCTGTCCATCTCTTTTGCCTTGGTACAACATGGCACTCATACTCGAATATCCTGTCCATCTCTCTTGCCTCGGTACAACATGGCACTCATACTCGGATATCCTGTGCATCTCGCTTGCTTCAGTACAACATGGCACTTATAGTCAGATATCCTGTCCATCTCTCTTGCCTCGGTACAACATGGCACTCAGATATCCTGTCCATCTCTCTCACCTCGGTACAACATGGCACTCATACTCAGATATCCTGTCCATCTCTCTTGCCTCGGTACAACATGGCACTCATACTCGGATATCCTGTCCATCTTTCTTGCCTCGCTACAACATTGCACTCATACTCGGATATCCTGTCCATCTTTCTTGCCTCGCTACAACATGGCACTCAGATATCCTGTCCATCTCTCTTGCCTCGGTACAACATGGCACTCATACTTGGATATCTTGTCTGTCTGTCTTGCCTCGGTACAACATGGCACTCATACTCAGATATCTTGTCTGTCTGTCTTGCCTCGGTGCAACATGGCACTCATACTCGGATATCCTGTCCATCTCTCTTGCCTCGGTACAACATGGCACTCAGATATCCTGTCCATCTCTCTCACCTCTGTACAACATGGCACTCATACTCAGATATCCTGTCCATCTCTCTTGCCTCGGTACAACATGGCACTCATATTCATATATCCTGTCCATCTCTCTTGCCTCGGTACAACATGGCACTCATACTCGGATATCCTGTCCACCTCTCTTGCCTCAGTACAACATGGCACTCATATTCAGATATCCTGTCCATCTCTCTCACCTCAGTACAACATGTCACTCATACTCAGATATCCTGTCCATCTCTCTTGCCTCGGTACAACATGGCACTCATACTCGGATATCTTGTCTGTCTGTCTTGCCTCGGTGCAACATGGCACTCATACTCGGATATCCTGTCCATCTCTCTTGCCTCGGTACAACATGGCACTCATACTCAGATATCCTGTCCATCTCTCTTGCCTTGGTGCAACATGGCACTCATATTCATATATCCTGTCCATCTCTCTTGCCTCGGTACAACATGGCACTCATACTCGGATATCCTGTCCACCTCTCTTGCCTCAGTACAACATGGCACTCATATTCAGATATCCTGTCCATCTCTCTCACCTCAGTACAACATGTCACTCATACTCAGATATCCTGTCCATCTCTCTTGCCTCGGTGCAACATGGCACTCAGATATCCTGTCCATCTCTTTTGCCTCGGTACAACATGGCACTCATACTCAGATATCCTGTCCATCTCTCTTGTCTCGGTGCAACATGGCACTCAGATACCCTGTCCATCTCTCTTACCTCGGTACAACATGGCACTCATACTCGGATATCCTGTCCATCTCTCTTGCCTCAGTACAACATGGCACCCATACTGGATATCTTGTCCATCTGTCTTGCCTCGGTACAGCATGGCACTCATACTCGAATATCCTGTCCATCTCTCTTGCCTCAGTACAACATGGCACTCAGATAACCTGTCCATCTTGCTTGCCTCGGTACAACATGGCACTCATACTCAGATATTCTGTCCATCTCTCTTGCCTCGATACAACATGACACTCAGATAACCTGTCCATCTCTCTTGCCTTGGTACAACATGACACTCAGATTTTCTGTCCCTCTCACTTGCATCGGTACAACATGGCACTCAGATATCCTGTCCATCTCACTTGCCTCGGTACAACATGGCACTCAGATATCCTGTCCATCTCTCTTGCTTTCGTACAACATGGCACTCATATTCAGATATCCTGTCCATATCTCTCGCCTCAGTACATCATGACACTCAGATATCTGTCCATCTCTCTTGCCTTGGTACAGCATGGCACTCAGATATCCTGTTTATCTCTCTTGCCTCGGTACAACATGGCACTCAGATATCCTGTCCATCTCTCTCACCTTGGTCAACATGACACTCAGATGTCCTGTCCATGTCTCTTGCCTCGGTACAACATGGTACTCAGATATCCTGTCCATCTCACTTGCCTCGGTCCAACATGACACATATTTCCTGTCCATCTCTCTTGCCTTCATACAACATGGCACTCATATTCAGATATCCTGTCCATCTCTCTCGCCTCGGTACATCATGACACTCAGATATCTGTCCATCTCTCTTGCCTTGGTACAACATGGCACTCAGATATCCTGTCCATCTCTCTCACCTTGGTCAACATGACACTCAGATGTCCTGTCCATGTCTCTTGCCTCGGTACAACATGGCACTCAGATATCCTGTCCATCTCTCTTGCCTCGGTACAACATGGTACTCAGATATCCTGTCCATCTCTCTTGCCTCGGTACAACATGACGCTCATATTTAGATAGCCTGTCCATCTCTCTCGTCTCGGTACAACATGACACTCAGATGTTCTGTCCTTGTCTCTTGCCTCGGTACAACATGGCGCTCAGATATCCTGTCCATCTCTCTTGCCTCGGTACAACATGGCACTCTTATTCAGATATCCCATCCATCTCTCTTGCCTTGGTACAACATGGCACTCATATTCATATATCCTGTCCATCTCTCTTGCCTCGGTACAACATGGCACTCATACTCAGATATCCTGTTCATCTCTCTTGCCTCGCTACAACATGGCATTCAGATATCCTGTCCATCTCTCTTGCCTCAGTGCAACATGGCACTCAGATATCCTGTCCATCTCTCTTGTCTCGGTACAACATGGCACACATACTCAGATATCCTGTCCATCTCTCTTGCCTCGCTACAACATGGCACTCAGATATCCTGTCCATCTCTCTTGCCTCAGTGCAACATGGCACTCAGATATCCTGTCCATCTCTCTTGTCTCGGTACAACATGGCACACATACTCAGATATCCTGTCCATCTTTCTTGCCTCGCTACAACATGGCACTCAGATATCCTGTCCATCTCACTTTCCTCGGTACAACATGGCACTCATACTCAGATATCCTGTCCATCTCTCTTGCCTTGGTACAACATGGCACTCAGATATCCTGTCCATCTTTCTTGCCTTTGTACAACATAGCACTCAGATATCCTGTCCATCTTTCTTGCCTCGGTACAACATGGCTCTCAGATATCCTGTTCATCTTTCTTGCCTCGGTACAACATGGCTCTCAGATATCCTGTCCATCTCTCTTACCTCGGTACAACATGGCACTCATACTCAGATGTCCTGTCCATCTCTCTTGCCTTGGTACAACATGGCACTCAGATATCCTGTCCATCTTTCTTGCCTCGGTACAACATTGCTCTCAGATATCCTGTCCATCTCTCTTGCCTCTGTACAACATGGCACTCAGATATCCTGTCCATCTTTCTTGCTTCGGTACAACATGACTCTCAGATATCCTGTCCATCTGTCTTACCTCGGTACAACATGGCTCTCAGATATCTTGTCTATCTCTCTTGCCTTGGTACAAAATAGGTTCATAGGTTCATACTAGGCTATCTGCCCTAGGGCATTTATAAGCCTAGCCAGAATGTGTTTGGCTTTTGCCACCCATTTTAATTTTATTTTGCTATGCCCTTTTTCGAGGTTAGTAGACTGTGCCTCTGTCTAACAGTGACACAGAAGTGATACCCGGGGTAAACCTATGATCTCCCATCCACTCATCAAGATTCCTCTTGAAGAGAGTCAATGAGGGACTCTGCCTAACCTGGACTGGGATTTTATTCCAGAGTGAAGGGAGCCTCTGGGTTATGAATCTGTCCCTCCAGCATGTCCTATTTATTTCAGTGCTGAGATTCAAGTCTCTCGCCGTAGCTCGATGGGATTTGGATTTTCTGAGGTGCAGCATGTCCATTAATTCCAGGTTGGACATGGCTTTATATGTCAGGCACAGATCGCCTCTGAACAGGCGGTATGCCACTGAGTAGAGCTGGAGTTTCTTTAACCAGGCAGCATATGGCATCTGTTTGAGCCCTTTGATCCTCTTGGTGAGGTACTTTTGGGGTCTTTCCAGTTGCTGCAGGTGTCTGGTAAGGTACATCCCAAAGGGGCATTGTACTCAATTATGGGCCTGATGAGGGATGAGTAAAGAGGCACAATGACCTCCCCTGATCTAGATGTGAATCCCTTCATGATTAGGTGGGCTATATAAAATGTTTTTCTAACCACTTTGGCCACGTGGTTGTCAAATGAGAGATTGCTATCAACTTGGGTCCCCAGGTCCCTAATTACTTCTTCTGTACTTAATGGATTACCACCTATGTGGTAATTTGTGGGCACTTTGTTTTTGCCAAAGAGGATGACTATACACTTTTTGGCATTTAGCTTGAGGCCATGGCTCTGGCACCAGGTGTCTGTTTCTATGAGGCCCTTTTGGAGGATGCTTGTGTTGGCTGGAGAGTCGATTATGGTGCCCAGTTTGCAGTCATCTGCGAACTTGGTCAGCCACAGTCCTTCCGTGTTGGCCAGTACCTCTGAGAAATATATACTGAACAAGAGAGGTCCCAGGACTGAGCCTTGTGGGACACCACTTGTAACTGGTTTGGAGTCTGACATGGCTCCCGCAATTCTAACCATGTGGGTTCTGTCCTTGAGCCAGTTTGCAATCCATCTAGTGACATAGGGGTTTATATTTAAGCTGGTGAGCTTATCTGTAATGCCCGAGTAGGGTATTGTATCGAAGGCTTTTGCAAGAACCAGGTAGGCTGTGTGGACCACCTTCCCCTCGTCAATGGCCTTGGTGACTGTTTCAAAGAAATTAACCAGGTTTAAGAGGCAGGATCTGCCCTTAACAAAGCTGAACTGGGTAGGATCCAGTGTCTGTAGGACCCCAATATCTTTATTTATGAGGTCCATGATGATCCTTTCCATAGCTTTGCAGACCAAGCTAGTCAGGCTTATGGGGCGATAGTTTCCAGGATCCGTTGAGGCACCACCTTTATGGAGAGGGACCACTGTTGCTGTACGCCACTCTTTGGGCACATATCCTGTAGTAAGGCTGAGATTGAACAGTAGTTTTATGTTTGGGTTTAGCTCTTCTTGGAGTTCATGTAGGATGCAGCCTGGGACACTGTCTGGTCCCATTGATGCTGAAAATGGCATTCCTACTTGGATATCCTGTCCATGTCTCTTGCCTCGGTACAACATGGCACTCATACTCAGATATCCTGTCTATCTCTCTTGCCTCGGTACAACATGGCACTCAGATATCCTGTCCATGTCTCTTACCTCAGTACAACATGGCACTTATACACAGATATCCAGTCCATCTCTCTTGCCTCGGTACAACTTCTCCTTGAATGGTGTTGATGTTTTAGATCAGCACAGTATACCACATGAAGAAGAGCAGTCAAGTGGTGGATGTGTCTCTTCTGGATTCTCTGGGATGTGGCTATTACAAATGCATTTCTTATGTTAAAGAAAGTAATAATCACCAAGTTTATTCCCATTACAGAAATGTCTGCTCACAAACACAAATGGATTTCCATGAACAGTTGCCATCACAAATGCTAGCTTGACATCTGTTGAGATCTCTAATCCAGAAAAGGATCTCTGCACTGAGGGGGATGAACCCACCATTGCAATGGGTATCGTGTTATACAATTAAAATGCAGAAAGCCAGATGCCATGGCTGTCTATTGCAAAATAAGCATACACATCCATCACAAGGCTGCATGATGCATGGAGTCAGCCTATGCACTGACTGTTTTCCATCCTACCACAGTTATGCAGAGACAGGTGAGTCACCATACTGACTGAAGCTGAACTGAACAAAACTGTCATTTCACACTTAACTGCATATTCAGCATCAGAAAGATTATCTCATTTGTTTAGCTGTCAAGTAGTACAGTTTCAATTGGACTAAGACAAACTGTAAGTGGTCATGCACAGATGAAAATACATAATGAGATTTTACTTTGCACCAGAAAATTACATAATAACAGTGTCTGTGACCATGTACTTCTACAAGTATGGCAAAGGGCTACTTGGACCAAATCATTCTAAAATGATCATTGGCCATATACTTCTACAGGTATGGCAGAAGACCATGTGGACCAAAGCAAGCAATGCAACTGATAGGATGACATCTTCACCATTGATAAGGGAAATGCAAAAAGGGTGTGCAGCACCTTTTTTACATTTTCAAAAGAGAAGTTTTGATATGCAACTTCTACATGCAGTATACATAACATAGTCACCTGTACATCCCTCCTGTGTCCCACATCTGGCTGCTGCCTCCACTGGCAAAAGGTCATGAGTGGCCCATCAATATGACATCCCTTGCAGTGTTGATGTGTGTGCCTGTTCTTGTGTGACCTGTAATGGTGAACAGCAGAGATGCACAGCACCATCTGGTATCCCCTGGGAGACTTTGTCTTGGTGCAGTGGGCATTCAGGTTCTGGGATTGCTGTTTGGGAGCAGACCTTTGCATCCAGGCTGTCCAAGGGAAGCATATGCATCCAGACTCAGGGCTTTGCTGTTAGGGGGTGTCTGTGTCCAGGCTGAGGGTCCTGCTGTCTGGGAGAGATGTCTGCATCCCTGCATCCAGGCTGTCTGGAGGAGGAGGTGTCTGTGTCCAGGATCAGGGTCCTGCTGTCTGGGGGAGAGGTGGCATCTGCACCCAGGCTGTCTGGGGAGGTGCTTGCATCCAGACTCAGGGTCCTGCTGTATGTGGGAGGCATCTACATCTACCCTCAGTGTTCTGATGTGTGGGGGAGGCATCTACTTCCACTGCCATGGTCCTGCTTACTGGGGGAGGTGTCTATATATAGGTTCAAAGCCCTGCTTTCTGGGAAAAGCATCTATGTCCATGAAGTCTGGGGAGGCTTCTGCATCCAGGCTTGGGACCTGCTGTCTCTGGCATTCCCTGGTACATTGTCTGTCTATCTATCTGTCTGTCTGTGTTCTGTGACCTGTAACAAAGAACAGCAGAGCTTTAAAGCATCAACACCAGGTATCCCCTAGGACATTGTGTCTCGGTGCCATGGGAGTGCATGCCATGAGAGGAGAGGCTGTCATGCATTCTCATGTACCATCATCACAGCATGAGTGGAGAGGTGGACTTTGGTCTGCCCTTTCCTGGTACATTATCTCTGTGGTGTGACATATAATGCAGAACAGCAGAGTTGCACAGCACTGATACCAGGTATCCTGGGGACACTCTGTCTTGGTGCAGTGGGAGTGAATGCCATGGCAGGTGACTGTCACTTGTTCCCATGTAACACTGCAGCATGAATGCAGAGATGGGCTTGTCTGTGCCCTTCCCTGGTACATTACGTACCTTTTCCTTTGTTTTGTGTGTGTGTGTGTGTGTGTGTGTGTGTGTGTGTGTGTGTGTGTGTGTGTGTGTGTGTGTGTGTTGTTCACATGTGATGCACTGGGAGTAACAGACTACATATTGCACATTTTCCATGATTACTGCATGATTTTGGCTCTTCATTGCTACTACACAGGCAGTTTAATGTCTTTTGGCAGGTATGCAATCTACAAAGTGCTTATGTATATGTGAACATTCATATGTGCATTGGGCAGCAATGCACATATGAATGTGTGCATTGGGCAGCAATTAGAGCAAAGAAGACATCAGGAGTAGATCTGTGGCTGGATCAGGAATCTGTCAACACAGACTGGATGAGCAGCAGAGGACTATGTGAGGATGGCCTCATTCCTCTACTGAGGGCAAAACGTGATGAAGGCATGACACCCAGTGTTTTGGTTCTGCACACTGCAGGCAATGGTATTAACGCATGGTCACTACACAGACTGTAGGCTGACATTCTGCAGATTCTTGCAGAATTGCATTCATGGTGGCCAGCAGCTTAGGTAATTTTGCTGACTTTATTCAGTGGTGCTGTGAAGCAGAAAGCAGCTGAAAGAATTTGCTTGCTGACCAATGGATACATGAGGGGACTGATAATGATGACACTCGGGTGGTCCACTTGTAGGCACCCCACCATAAGTACATCATCTCCAGAACTATATATTCACAATGGGGGGCATTTAACAAATGAACGTGTCCACTGCTTCATGATGGACATCAAGAAGGCAGTCCTTATGGAACTGTGTAATCTGTAAAGTCTGACAGCATGAAACACATGGATAGCCCAGTCCTTATGGAACTGTGTAATCTGTAAAGTCTGACAGCATGAAACACATGGATAGCCCTTCAGTTTAATTTCTTTCTTGCCTTCAATTTTTTTCTTTACTAAATTCGCCAAACTTTTTGTGGTAACAAAGTACTTTACTTAAGTAAATCTGACTCTCTCTCTTCATTGTATGAAATGTATAAATGCATGTGTACACATCTGCATATTTCATGGTACCAAACAAACTTAGAAACTGGCCACTGATATCTGTTGTCTGCTTGCAAATAATCTTAAGATTTGCTTAGTACTACAATATGCATATTTTTGCCTAAATATCATATTTTGTTAATAACTGGGATTTACCAATGTGGTATTTGGTACTGCAAAAATTGATTTTTTCCTGGTAATAATATGAATGTATTCAATAAAAAAGGAAGAACAAGTACAAGCTGCCAAAGATGGTAAAAAACAGGTTTAATCCAGACGCACTGAACAATGAACACTCCAACACAGTAGCACCAAATTCACCAATAACCTAGGTTTCGTCCCAAGGAAATGACTTCATCAGATTGGTGAAAAAGGTACTGCCTATATATATACTAACAAATTAAAACTAATTAAACAATTACACTCTATCAATTCTATTTAAAAAGATACAACCACAATTGACCCCCCTACCCATTCCAAAAAACATTTTCTTTAAAAATGCATACAACAGTCCTATTCTATTCTTAGATGTTGTACTATTTTAATTTTAATTAATTTACCCTTAGTAACTAAGACTGTGAAAAGAGTATGCATACCAACATGATTCAACACTATACCCATTGCACACTATATGTTAATTTCGTTATGTAAAAAATTCTTTGTTGTATAATAGTGTGTATGTTCTATATAATATTTACTAAATATTCAAATTATATCATATCTGTAAATCTAAAAGGATATATAACTAGTACTGTAGTACACCCATATCCAAATGTACAAGAATGTATATAAATATTGTACTACATACTGGTCCTTAAACTCAGAATACCAAATTCAAGTCTACTAAATATTTTGAAGATTTTTTAATCTGAGCCAAGGCTTGATTGAAAGACACTCATTCAAACCTGGATAATGGTTTGCATCAAGCCTAAGCTGCCATGAAAGCTCACTCATATCTAAATGATACTGTGTAGTTCTTCCTTGTTGATCAAAACATACCTGTTGGACCACACAAAACTTAAAATTATGTCCTTCGTTGGTCATAACATGTCTTGCCAGGGCGTTTGTGGGTTTTTGATGTTTTATATCAAGAATATGTTCTTTTATTCTATCCCTAAACCTTCTACAGGTTTTGCCCACATAAAATGCCCTGCACAAATCACACATCGCAACATACACTAGATTCTTACTGTAACAATCAAAGTGACCATTTATATATATGTCACTATCATTAATAGAGAGTGTGTGCCCTGATGTATATATATGTTTACAAGTAGTGCATCTACCACACTTGTAATTCCCCTTGTTCTTATAACTAATGGGCATTGTGTCCACCATACTTCTCTCAAAAATATCCTTTAATGACAAATCTTTCCTATATACAAACTTAGGCTTGTGTGCAAAAATCTTAGGTTCCACCTTATATCTATAAAATGTTTCCCAATATTTCATAACTATATTCACAATAAACTCGGAATCCATATTATAATTTAGAATATACAAAATTGTATCACTCCCAAAGGTATTTGCTTCACTATTGCCTATAACATACCCAAATTGGTCTAAGTTAGATGTAATAATCGGAACTATTACATTGTTACTTCTTTTAAATATAATCTCATTTTTTAGATCTAAACACAGTGTGTTAGGGTAACCTCTGTTTAAAAACATTTTAGTGACAAAGTCTAATTCCTTCTCAAAATCTATTTTGTCACTTACCATACATGCAACCCTTACCATCTGCCCTTTTACTATGGCTTTTTTTGATGTGGTGGGTGCCAATTATCAAAATGAAGGTAAGAGTTGGAGAAGGTGGATTTTCTAAAAATGTTCGATCTGACCTTGCCTTCTTGTTCATCATATATTAAATTCACATCCAAATAGTCTATCTTATGAGTGTTAACCTGATATGTGAACTTTAAGAACCAAATTGTGTTGTTAATATAATCAAGGAAATTATCCAATATAAGTTTTTCTCCGGTCCAGATTATAAAAATATCGTCCAAAAATCTTAAATACAAATGGATATATGGACTGTATTCATTTGTGTGTACATATTTTCTCTCCCAATGGGCCATAATATAATTGGCGTAAGTGGGGGCACAAGCTGCCCCCATAGCTACGCCAAAGGACTGTTTGAAGTAAAGGCCATCAAAATACAAATAGTTGTTCCTTAATACTATGTCCATTAATCTGACATATGTATTGATTTCGTCCTGGTCGTAGACCCCAGTTACACCAAGTTGTTCCTCTAACCATTCCAATCCTGTGTCGTGTGGAATCACACTAAAAAGGTTACATACATCTATAGTAACAAAATAAAATTCCTTTGGTATGTTACAGTGTTTTATACTTTCCAAGAAGTGCCATGAATCCTTTACTAAATGGGGTGTCACTCCTAGGCCATTCTTTAATTTCTCGTCCAAAAACTGACTAACAAAGCTAACTTTACTACGTTTTCCGTCCACTATTGGTCTAAATTTCACGTTATTAAGACCCTTGTGAATCTTTGGTATTCCAAATATTGCACTCACTGCAGGGTACTGGTTTAACATAAATTGGTACTCACTTTCAGTGATCTCTCCTTGATATACCATGTCGTCCAAGGCCATATCTATCTTTTGGTATGCTATATGTATTTCGTTAAGGCTAACTTCACTATAATTGTCTTGTAATAACATGGACATCATAATACTGTTATAATCATACTTGTTAGTGACCACTAAACTATTGCCCTTATCGGGTTTCATAATGCGTATACTGTGTTTGCTTTTAATAATATTTAGAATATCAATTTCTTCCCTAGTTAGGTTACCTTTGTCTAACAACTCTCCATATCGATAGTGTTCCCTAAAGTCATTCTCACATAAACCTTCAAAAATAGAAACTGAATGGTTCATACAGGGGTTAAATACACTGTGTTTTTTCAAAAACCTTCCATCCCTTGCATACCCAGTGTCACTAGAATCCATTTCAATGTTAAATTTTAGATTCATTTTGCGGGTAAATAATTTTAAATCAATAAGTGACTTGACAATGTTCCCCCTTCTACTTGGTACAAAATTAAATCCTTTAGAAAAAAAGTTAGCATGTTTTGTACCAATATCCATACTTGAGTAATTGTACACTTTAAAATCTTTACTACAGTTGTAAATTACTTTAGGGTTGCTTAACACACCCTCACTTTGTACCGTGATAACCGAGATTATGTTCCCCTGAACCATTTCTTCATAAAAGTTCACTGTATCACAGTCATTGTTTGTGTTTCTATCCATTAAGTTCTTTTCTATATACGGAGGTGTTTCTACCAGATTTGAATAAAAAAGATCAACGTTCTCCATTTGCGTTGTTTCACAGTGAACAAACGTGTTAAAAACACCTGGCACAATGTTCACTGTTTTCCCTAACACAATGTCCTTAATGGTTTTTGCCTGAGCATTAATGTCCTCTTCCACCAAACATTCACAATCGCAAGAATTGCAGGCTTCTGAATTTGTATGTCCATCCTCACTTAATTTGGCACCTTTCACATTAGCATCCTGAAAGTTAAGCCCTTCATCTACTGTGTATGTGCTTAAATTCATTAGCTCTAAATCACACATGTAAAGACTGTCAGTATTCTTATTCCTAAATGTGTATACACTGCTAGATGGTACATTCATATTACCCATTTGGTCACACAACAAGTTAGAACAGTTCCCCCCATTAATTGAATCAACTCGTGTACTGTCGCTACCAATAATACCATAATAAGTGACAACATTAGAATCACACTCGTTTGGCTTAACCGTTGAATTAGTGTCATTTTGATTAGTTCCGTTGTGAGATAAGTCAGAAAATGAATTAAATTGAAAATTGTTCAGTACTTTACCAGTGTCACTGGGAAGTCTAGGAGATGCTTGAATCCTAGTTTCAACGGTTGACAATGGTGAAAAAATATGTACGGCATCAAAATTACAATCATCCGTCAACCCAGATGGTGCGTCGACCAATTCATTTGATGAGCAGTCAAAGAGCTGGTTACACTCAAAGTCCAATACTTGAGGTGACTGGAAGTCCGGTCGCACTTTGAGCCCATCGTGTTTGTCCACTTTGTACCAAGTGGACAACCTCAGTGTCTTGTGTGGTTCTTGGACGAACCCCTGGTTGAACCTGAAAAAGTCTTGTCTTTGGGTCTCGCCCCTGTCCAAGTTCCTTGTTGTTCCTCCTGGTTGGCGTCCTGGTTCCGCAAGCGTTCCGAACGCCTCAGGCCTTCCCCCAAAGGGTCCTCAGTAAATTCACGGCAGTTGGCACTATCATGCGATTGGTCACGCTCATGTCGCTCATCACGTCTCCGCTTCCGATAGGTCGAAGGATCAAGTTGAATGAAATTTACTTTCTGTTTTTCTTGAAATGGATAGATGTGCCCTTGCTTGTACAGGTGCATATCACGTTGTATCTTGGATAATTTTTTATTGTATATAGCCTCACAACTTTTTTCAACATCTGCAATTGTGTGTGCATAATCATCATAGTGGTGCACAAAAAGTAAATCTTGGGTTAATTTAGTATTTAGTTCGTCTAATTCTTCCAGTAGTTCATCTACTGTTTGGTTGTTATACTTGACCATTAAGCCCATTATTTTAAAACCTGTTTCATCAAATAACTGGTGCAGCTCAGGTAACATCCCTTGGTGTTTATCACATCCGTTGGGATATCACCAGACCCGTAGGCCCTTAGGTACCATTTTTAATTCTATGTTTCTCTGAAGGTAACTGTTTTCTATATACGTTCTCTTTAATTTAAAAAGTTTTTTTTTCAAAGGTAGCCATTAGCTCTGTAAATGTTTTTACCTGTATATTGTGTCTGTTGAAAATAGGAACACTGTTCTTCTGAAATTCATACTGGTTTTCTCTCCATTTATCCTTAAGTGACGACAGGTGTGTGTTTCCCAAGTTGCTGGAATTAGTTTTATCTTTGTCCAAATTTTCCATTGGAAACACCCCTTTATTACCTGTCTTTTCAATGTTAGTGGGTGTGAATGATGGAGTACATTGTGTCAAAGGCAAACCCAAACTACTGATAGTAGCAGGCTCATGGCTAGAAGTGTCTCTGTCCATCAGTTTTTGAATTAAGATAGTGTGCTCACCCAATTGTTCCTGTATGCTGGAGCATACCTTTTAGTTCAGCAGTCTCAGTACTGTCCTCCATAAGTAACAAACTTGGAACCAAATCCTTAAAATGGATGTGATGTCTTCAATAAAAAAGGAAGAACAAGTACAAGCTGCCAAAGATGGTAAAAAACAGGTTTAATCCAGACGCACTGAACAATGAACACTCCAACACAGTAGCACCAAATTCACCAATAACCTAGGTTTCGTCCCAAGGAAATGACTTCATCAGATTGGTGAAAAAGGTACTGCCTATATATATACTAACAAATTAAAACTAATTAAACAATTACACTCTATCAATTCTATTTAAAAAGGTACAACCACAATTAAACCCCCCTACCCATTCAAAAAACATTTTCTTTAAAATGTGTACAACATTCCTATTCTATTCTTAGATGTTGTACTATTTTAATTTTAATTAATTTACCCTTAGTAACTAAGACTGTGAAAAGAGTATGCATACCAACATGATTCAACACTATACCCATTGTACACTATATGTTAATTTCGTTATGTAAAAAATTCTTTGTTGTATAATAGTGTGTATGTTCTATATAATATTTACTAAATATTCAAATTATATCATATCTGTAAATCTAAAAGGATATATAACTAGTACTGTAGTACACCCATATCCAAATGTACAAGAATGTATATAAATATTGTACTACATACTGGTCCTTACACTCAGAATACCAAATTCAAATCTACTAAATGTTTTGAAGATTTTTTAATTTGAGCCAAGGCTTGATTGAAAGACACTCATTCAAACCTGGATAATGGTTTGCATCAAGCCTAAGCTGCCATGAAAGCTCACTCATATCTAAATGATACTGTGTAGTTCTTCCTTGTTGATCAAAACATACCTGTTGGACCACACAAAACTTAAAATTATGTCCTTCGTTGGTCATAACATGTCTTGCCAGGGCGTTTGTGGGTTTTTGATGTTTTATATCAAGAATATGTTCTTTTATTCTATCCCTAAACCTTCTACAGGTTTTGCCCACATAAAATGCCCTGCACAAATCACACATCGCAACATACACTAGATTCTTACTGTAACAATCAAAGTGACCATTTATATATATGTCACTATCATTAATAGAGAGTGTGTGTCCTGATGTATATATATGTTTACAAGTAGTGCATCTACCACACTTGTAATTCCCCTTGTTCTTATAACTAATGGGCATTGTGTCCACCATACTTCTCTCAAAAATATCCTTTAATGACAAATCTTTTTTAATGACAAATAATATGAATGTATGGCATGTGCTCATAATTATATTAACCTGCTGAAGCATCCTGGTGCCATGTGACTCTGAATAGCATAATGAGGGTATCGGAAATTACTGACTATATATAGGTTGATAGGTGGTTACTAGGTTATTGGCCCAAGAGCTTAGCCCAAATAAAGTACAAGTTGAGGCATTGATGAGATTTGAACTCGCAACCCCTGGTATACAAGACCAGTGCTGTAACTCCTGATGTACAAAATCTAAAAAAAACTTTACTTGGATCCAAACCCCAGGCTGTGCAATTTGGAGTCTACAACTATAAGCATTACTTCAAAAATATAATATAAAACTGTGGAGGAGACATCAGCAGCTACAGCCAAGTATCCTTCAGATTTGTTTTCATATAAACGCTGTCTTCTCCTAAGAATTGCATTGCATTGTGTTCATTTATTCACTCATTTTATGATACTCAGATTATGTTACTCAGGGTCACATGGCAGCTGGACCTCGCTGTATACGCTTCCATACTGTTGGCAGTAATCCTGATGTGGTAAATACATGAAATTAGGTTCCTTAGATTAGTGGGGTACTTGGTAACATGAGAATTATGAGTTTTGGGGCTGATATTCCAACTTGTTCAGTAATAAGATATGCATATTAGCAGGATTATCATATTTCTGTATATATCTTTGGCATATTGTACTTGGACGGATTGTGATTCATTATTTCATATGCCCAGTCATCAGAAAGGCCATGAATGTCTCATCAGATGTGTGGGGTACTTCATAACACAAAAGTTATGAGTTTTCTTCTGGAGATATTATAACTATATGGCATATGTCAATAATTATATTAATAATACGAACCATAAGGTGATTACACGGTATATCACAGTATCGAATGAAAGCATACATAATGCTGCGACAGCTGTCACTTATAGCAGGTGTCTGCAGCAGATATTCAAACTTGTTCCATAATAAGATGTGCATATTAATAGAATACTGTGCACTTGCATGGATTGTAATTCTGTATTTAACATGCCTCATCAGAGGCCATAAGTTCTCATCGGATGACGGGTTACTTGGTAACACAAAAATAATGATTTTTTTTCCTGGAAATATTATGAGTGTCTGGCGTGTTCATAATTATATTAATAACTTCATTCAGACAGTATTTACATGGGACCCCATGGTATCAACTGAAAGTATATACGATGCCTAAAAAATGTTCACTGATAGTTGGTGTCTAACCTGCAATGCTTGACAGATATTTACATTTATTCATCCATTAAATGTTCAGATATGCATAGTATTCATAATCATAGAAATATCGCAAAATGGAATGGTTTGGCTTCAACAAATCTAGTTTGTAGTCAAACGAAGATCACATCTGCCCAAACAAAAGTCACACTGATATTTGAAGCCTGTCTGCTATGGTTACTCAGATATTAATACTTATTTGCTTAATTATAATAAGTAAATGCATATATTATCTAATTACTTGTTAAATATAAAATTATCATTATGTCTGGCTGGCAAATTACTATCACCGTTGTGAAGAAGAGTGTATTCTGAATAACTTGTATTTTAACTTTTTTGATATCTTTTATCAGTTCTGATATATATATATATATATATCAGTTCTGATATATATATATATATATATATATATATATATATATATATATATATATATATATACATATATATATACACATTTGTTGAGAGCTGCATTGAAAAAGTGCATTCTCTGAATTTTAGGTCAGGTGAAGGTTATCAAGGTAGGAGCTCTTCACGTGTCAGCAGGTGGGAAAGTCCACTCAGGTGTCAGGACGTGTGAAATTCCACTCAGGATAAGTGTGAAACAGATGCACTATCTCCACACTGTGTCAAACAATATTTTTGTGTTAAATACAACTTTCCTGACATTCTGAATGCAGCAGCCTTGAAGTTAGTAGTATAGATTGATAGGAATAGTGTCAGATGAAGCTCACACCAAAGGTGCAGGGGGTTACATCTCTAGAAAAACAATTTTTTTTGATGATTAAGTTAATAAATCATTATTTGTAATGCACATACTTTTTTAACTTCCGAATATTATTCTCTGTCTAGAAAGGGTTAAGTAAGTGAGTGCATGTCTATTTGCAAGCTATGTAATGTAATTTAAAGTATGTTTATTTTATATAAGACACCTTTAAAAACACAAAATATTTTGCTATGAACTTTATTGTATATAATTTCACTTAAGAAAAGTATTTATCTGTTGTTAGTGGCCTTAAACTGTAGGGCTTTATAAAAAGTTTTTTTTTTGAAGTGTATAGAAAAAAAGCTTTGTTATGGAAATAATCTTCCACACAGTTTCCTGCTATGTTTTGATTGAAATGTCTCTGTAATTGTAACTTTGAGGTAATAGTGATATTGATGTGACAGTAGTTACTCAAACTTTTCAGCTAGTACAAGATACGTTGTTCTATTTGGGCAGGAAGTTCAGAGGATAAATATTTTCTTAGATGTACATATCATTTCAGTACCTTTTTGTTGTTATTTAAAGGTTACATTGTAACATTAATTCAGAGAAATCATACTGACATTCTGAGTTGTATATTGTTATGATATATTGGATATTCTGGTTGGGTTACATTGTAACATTAATTCAGTGAAATCATACTGACATTCTGAGTTGTATATGGTTATGATATAGTGGATATTCTGGTTGGGTTACATTGTAACATTAATTCAGTGAAATCGTACTGACATTCTGGGTTGTATATTGTTATGATATAGTAGATATTCTGATTGTATAGTAGCTCAGAGATGCAGGTTTGAAGGATAGTATATGGACTACATATTACGCACGAAAGAGTGGTTGTATATACACTCTGCATTTTATGACAGTGAAAACTTGTAAAAGGTCTAATGTGAGTCATCTGGAAAAAAATTGTTAAAAGGAGGCCTTGTACCCCATTAATTCAGAGAAGTTTGCCTTACACAAAGAGGGATATTCAGAGCAGGAATGAAGACTGTTGATGGACCCATGCCAGAAGATGATGAGGAAAAATAATAGGAGAATGAAAAAAGCTCTGTGGATCTGGAGTGGACGTAGCTGTAGGATAATCATGGATGGATCTGCTCTGGAAGCAGCAGTAGGCTAACCATGGATGTATCTGCTCTGGAAGCAGCACTAAGCTAACCATGGCTGGATCTGCTCTGGAAGCCACAGTAGGCTAACCATGGATGGATCTACTATGGAAGCAGCAGTAGGCTAACCATGGATGGATCTGCTCTGGAAGCAGAAATAGGCTAACCATGGATGGATCTGCTCTGGAAGCAGCAGTAGGCTAATCATAGATGGATCTGCTCTGGAAGTAGCAGTAGGCAAACCATGGATGGATCTGCAATGGAAGTAGCAGTAGGTTAACCATGGATGGATCTGCTCTAGAAGTAGCAGTAGGCTAACCATGGATAGATCTGCTCTGGAAGTAGCAGTAGGCTAACCATGGATATTTATTTATTATTTATGTATTTATATTTGTTGACCGGGAGTGTCCAACTGGACGTAGGTCCATTTTCAGTGGAGGCCCGGGGAGAAAAGCTCCACAGTTAAAATAAACAGACAGTAGTTACACTGGATTACATAGCGATTAACAGTTTACATAGCAATTACTTACAACATATTTACAGATGAAGAACATAGTACATCAGTAGACAACTAGAATCTTTATCTGTGAAGTACATAACAGACATTAACAAATGTTACAAGAAGAAGTTCCTGCTGTATAATAAGTACTGGCTTATGAGCAACTGAGCTTGCTATAATCAAGGTAGTTAGTGGAGTGGAAAGAAAGGTAGTGGTTGGATGGGGTGGGTGATATTAGAGTGGGAGTTGCAAGGGCATAGCCAGCATGTTTTTAGGTGCATTTTTAGTAAAGTTTTGAAGTGGGTGCATGATGGTATGGAGGTAATTGTGGGTGGGAGGGATTTCCATAATTTGGCTATGGTGCAAGAGAATAGTGCTTCACCAGCAGAGTTATTGGCTTTAGTGATCTGCAAGTGATTTTTGTTGCTGGATCTTAGTGGTCTGGTGGTGCGATAGGGTTGGAGTAGATTCTGGAGGGATGGGACATTTAGTGGATGGTTTACTAGTTTGTGGATGAGTGAGAGTTGATACCATTTAAGGAGGTGTGGGAGTTCAAGCCAGCCCAGTTCAGCAAGTGAGAGACAGTGGTGACTACGGTAGGATGCCCCTGTGGCGAATTTGGCAATTTTGTTGTAGCAGGTCTCTAGCTTGTTTAGATCGCATTGCCTTAGGTTGGTATATATTGGAGAGGCATAAAGTAGGGTGGAGATAAGGTGGGAGTTTGCTATTGAAATCTTTGCTGCTTTGGTGAGAAGTTGCTTATTTCTGTATAGTGCTCCTAGTTTTTTGTGGACTTTTTTTTTGGTCATGGATATGTGAATGTCAAATTTTAGTTTATTGTCTATTTCCACTCCTAGCAATTTGGTGTGTTCAGTTGGGTATATAGTGGTGTTGTCTTTTGCTGTGGTGTTAAAGTGACGGATGGATCTGCTCTGGAAGTAGTAGGCTAACTGTGGAATAGATCTGCTCCATACCTCTCAACTGTACAGATTTTCGCGGAATGTCCAGATTTTTGGCTCATATTTTAGTCTATTCCTCATAAAATAGGTGTTTTTCCTGACAAATTACTGGGATGATCTGAGGATTTGAAGTCACTAAATAATGACATACATTTCAGTTTCAGACTTCAAATCCATCAGAAATCATGTATGGATCTGCTCTGGAAGTTGCAGTAGGCTAACCATGGATGGATCTGCAATGGAAGTAGTAGTAGGCTAACCATGAATGGATCTGCTCTGGAAGTAGCAGCAGGCTAACCATGGAATGGATCTGCATACCTCTCAACTGTACAGATTTTCACAGAATGTCCAGATTTTTGGCTCATATTTTAGTCTGTTCCTCATAAAAATCTGTGTTTTCCTGACAAATTACTGGGATGATCTGAGGATTTGAAGTCACTAAATAATGACATACAATTGAGTTTCAGACTTCAAATCCTTAAGAAAATGTATGTTAAAACAACTCCTCTTACTCTAGCAACTCACTAAGTTTATAAGAGTAATATTTAAAATATGTCCCTATTTTGGGGCCTTTGTCCCCCATTTTGTCAGTCTTTGTCCAGATTTCTTGCACTGAGAGGTTGAGAGATGATTCTGCTCTGGAAGCACTAGTAGGCTAACCAAGGATGGTTCTGCTCTGGAAGTAGCAGTAGGCTAACCATTGATGGATCTGCTCTGGAAGTAGCAGTAGGCTAACCATGTATAGATCTGCTCTGGAGGTAGCAGCAGGCTATCCATGGATGCATCTGCTCTGGAAACAGCAGTAGGCTAACCATGGATGGATCTGCCCTGGAAGTACTGGTAGGCTAACCATGGATGGATCTGCACTGAAAGTAGCAGTACGCTAACCATGGATGGATCTGCTCTGGAAGTAGCAGTAGGCTGTCCAGGGATGGATCTGCTCTGGAAGCAGCAGTAGACTAACCATGGATGGATCTGCCCTGGAAGTAGCGGTAGGCTAACCATGGATGGATCTGCCCTGGAAGTAGTGGTAGGCTAACCATGGATGGATCTGCACTGGAAGTAACAGTAGGCTAACCATGGACGGATCTGCTCTGGAAGTAGCAGTAGGCTAACCAAGGATGGTTCTGCTCTGGAAGTAGCAGTAGGCTAAGCATTGATGGATCTGCTGTGGAAGTAGCAGTAGGCTAACCATGTATAGATCTGCTCTGGAGGTAGCAGCAGGCTATCCATGGATGCATCTGCTCTGGAAACAGCAGTAGGCTAACCATGGATGGATCTGCCCTGGAAGTACTGGTAGGCTAACCATGGATGGATCTGCACTGAAAGTAGCAGTACGCTAACCATGGATGGATCTGCTCTGGAAGTAGCAGTAGGCTGTCCAGGGATGGATCTGCTCTGGAAGCAGCAGTAGACTAACCACGGATGGATCTGCCCTGGAAGTAGCGGTAGGCTAACCATGGATGGATCTGCCCTGGAAGTAGTGGTAGGCTAACCATGGATGGATCTGCACTGGAAGTAACAGTAGGCTAACCATGGACGGATCTGCTCTGGAAGTAGCAGTAGGCTAACCATGGACGGATCTGCTCTGGAAGTAGCAGTAGGCTACCCATGGATGGATCTGCCCTGGAAACAGCAGTAGGCTAACCATGGCTGGATCTGCTCTGGAAGTAGCAGTAGGCTATCCATGGATGGATCTGCTCTGGAATTAGCAGTAGGCTATCCATGGATGGATCTGCTCTGGAAGCAGCAGTAGGCTATTAATGGATGGATCTGCACTGGAAGCAGCAGTAGGATATCCATTGATTGATCTGCTCTGGAAGTTGCAGAAGGCTAACCATGAATGGATCTGCTCTGGAAGTAGCAGTAGGCTAACAATGGATCAGGACCGTAACCATGTATATAACTGGGATTGCAAGGCAATTTGACCAGAGTTGCAAAAAAAAAAAAAAAAGAAAAAAAAAACAAATACTTTGTTTCCTTGAGAGACCTTGAAAGAATTGTAAGTGAATAGAAAGTAGGTTAAGCAAAATGTTCTTGCTTTATTTTAAATTAAAAGCACAACTGAAATTTGACTTTTATACTGTAAATAATATGTACTTAAACAAACTACTTGATCATCAACCCCTTTTTCCCCCATTTTCTACATGTGGTTTGAGGTGTTGTGTCAATTGTTACCATCTCTCTTTCAGTTCAGTGCCACTCTCCTACCTTCTTTGACCATCGTGTTTGACTGCCACAGGTCTTCCCTCACACAATCCATCCATCTCTTTGCTGGATGCCATCATTTCTTCTTGCTTTCTTCCTATCTGTTCAAATGTTCTTCACCAGATTATTTGTTTTTCTACACATGTGCCTGAACCAGAATGATGTGTTTTGTTTGACCTTCTCTGCAACTGAAGCTACTTCTGCTACTGCTTTAATTTCCTCATTTCTTCATCTGTCCCACAGAGTGCATCCTACCACCCATCTCAGGTACTTAATCTCTATCACCTCAAGCTTTCTCAACTGCTCTGCCTTCACAGCCCTAGTGTCTCTACCATACAGTAGTACTGATTGCACCACTGTTTTGTACACCTTGATTTTCATTTTTGAGCATTTTTCTGTCATACACTATCCCTTACACTCTGTGCCATTTGGCTGTGGGCCCTTTGTTTCTAGCTTTGACTTCCTCGTTCAGACTTCCCCTCTCCTCAACAACCTCTTCCATATACTTGAATCAATTAACCTTTTTCCAGTTCTACCTCAGTTCTCAGCTTCTTCTGCTTTTCCACCATTTGCTACCATTACAACTGTCTTAACTGTACTCAGCTTCCTCCTATGTACCTTCAGTTTTGCATTCCATTCCCTTATCCTTTGCTGAAGTTCTTGTTCAGAGTGTGCCTGTAATGCTACATCATCGATGTACAGCAGCTTTGTTGATCTGTCTCCTGTACACTGTTTGAAATGTTTCTGGGACTTCAAACTACTGCAGGACTGCCCAAATCAACTTTCATGGGACATTGTCATATGCTTTCTTCAAGTATAGGAATTCCAAATTGGACTCTTTCCTCATCTCTAGCTTTTTCTTAAATATCTCACTGTATATATATATATATATATATATATATATATATATATATATATATATATATATATATATATATATGGGTCAGTTGTACTGCATCCTAATCTGAATCCAAACTGTTCATCTCCCATCTTACTTTCTACTACTCTGCATATTCATTTATCAGCCATCCACTAAAATAAATGTCATGCAATGTGACAGGAGTTTCATACCTCTGTACTGCCTGCAGTTGTGGATGTCCCCTTTGTTCTTGTAGACTGGCATTAGTATGCTTATTTTCCAGTCATACAGGACATACCTTTCTCTCCATACTCATATGAGTATCCTTAGGGACCATTTTCCCCTATCTCATCCAACATCATGATCATACCTGCTGTGATCTCATCTGCACCTGCTGTTTTCCCAGACGTAATGTTTCTTAATGGGGTTCTTACTACTACGAAGGTGGGCTACTCCTCTTCTTTTGTCATAGACTGTATTTGGCACAGTGCAACATTTGTGGAGTTTTCTTCACTCAGGAGCTGCAGGAAGTATTCCTTCCATCTGCCTTTGATGTTCTCTGGACTAGTGAGCAGGTTGTTGCTGGTATCTCCTACGAAGGATGTCTGACTATCATCTTTATCATTCTGTCTTTACCTTGCAACCTGATAAAGTTTCTTTGAGCTATCTACTGAGTCACTTTCCAGAAGCTAGTAGAATGCCTCTGATTCCTTGTTCTCTGCTATTACAATTCCTCTCTTAGCTTCTTTGTTAGCCAACCAGTATTCCTTCCTAACCTGGTTGGTCTTTTCCATCTCCCACTTTTTCTTGCACTCCTTCTTTCATTTGATGATTTTCTGGACTTCTACATTCTACCTCCCACTTTCCTTATGTACCTTATTTCCACATCTGGCTCGGCCACATACCTATTCTGTAATCCTCACACATGTTGTCATGAGGCACTGCCTTTCTTCTTCAACTCGATCTATTTTCTCTTCTTCCTGAGGCACTAGAGCCGTGAGTAATTCCTTGAATTCTCGTGCTTTCTCTCCAATCAACTTCTAGGTCTTCTCCCTAGTGTCTGTTGACGTTGGAGCTTTCTCTGACCACTACTTGCAGCTGATTGTGGCCACCAGTGGTTTATGCAGAAGTGCTGTGTTGTAGCCTGAGTGGTAGTAGTAAGTTTAAGATACATCCTTGCATCTGTGCTTCTCTATTTTTTTGTGAATCTCAGTGGCAGACTCAAGGCCCTGGCAAATCAAACTTGAAAAACTTTTGTTGGGTTCTATTTCTTGGCTTTTGATGGGAGCTTTGGTGTAAAATGCTTCCCTAAAAGTATTTTCTGTGGCTAGGTGCTATCTGCGTTCACAGCAGTTTGTTTCTGAAATCTGTTCAGCTACCTTTATAACCAAGCCCAAAAGGAAACCAAAAGTCATCAAAAATTACTGATAAACTGCAACCAAGGTGACAGTGTAAAGTGAGATATACTACAAAGCTCAAAGACAATTAAAAAAATGTATATATGAGTATATGCACAATATTAGGACCAAAAATGTAAATAATGCCTTACACAAACACTCTCTGTGTATGGTGCCCATAATGATTTAAAATCTTAAGGTTGGTATTTTGGAACAAGTGGATTGTACACCAGAGGGGGGATTGGGAGAATAAGCTGGAGTACAAATAGTTGTGGAAATTTAAATTGAATGCATTTGTTGCTCTGGGTTTGAATGATTATGTCTCAATGCAGCCTATTTTAAAATATAAATCAGCTAAATTATAATATGATTAGCCACAAACAGGTCCCTCCATTTGTTAGTGTTTCATTTGAAACATTTTTACCTTTCTAGTTTTTTAACTTGTTCAGTAGTAAAATTACTTTTATAAGATCAAGTAGATTTTTAAGTATCATTTTTAACTTAGTTTAAATGTAAAGTTTACCCTTTTAAGATGGAATATTTGTGTTTTTTATATAATGAGGAACTATTAACTGGCTTTTGATCAACATTTAAGTTAATTGTTTAAATTTTGTATTTGAACATACTTTTATGGTATGTACCTTAAAGAAATGTTTATGTGTTGTTAGATATATAGGGATTAAATGAACTTGGTTATTATCTGTATGTAAGGAATGCATAATTATCCTGGTATTATTCTGATGAAGTCCTGACAAAATGGGATGAAATTTATAATTTTTGACTCGTGTATTTTCAATAAAACTTTTGCAAAACATTGCTTGCTCCTCTTTGAGCTTTGTAGTGTATTATACTTTACAATATCACCTCGGTTGCTCGCTAGCTTCACCATATACAGGCAGCGGCTTTATGTGCCACATTTTGTTTCATAAATAAGAAAGGAACAGAATGTAGATAATCCAGCAGACATAATTAGCTGTTATCCTATTCTCTTTCTGGTTCTTAGCATCTGGGAATTCACAGTTATGACACACATGCTGTTTTTTTACTTGAAATGGCTAGCTCTTAAGACTGCCACTGTACCCTTTGCCACTTTGTTGCTATTTCTCCTCTACATACATTAGTTATGACACACACACACACTGAATGGTTTCATGTGAGTAAAACACACTTCATTATAGTACTAGTTTTGGCAGTCCTCATTAAAAATGTGATGTTGTGCCCTGTAGCCAAATGGGCTCTCTAAATCTTGTGGGCAGTCTTGTTTATAGTTTCACAGACCTCTCTTAGATTCATAAGTACTTACTAGGCTATTGATATGTGAGGATTTTTAGAAGTCTAGCCATTCATTGCCATGAAGTTTTCCCCTTATGTTTTAACTACAAATAACCCAGCAACACATACATGCTACCCCTATCTATGAGGGATAACGGTGTTAAACCAGGGGTGACTTTGCAGTTACCCATACATTTGTCTAGCTTATATTTGAATAGAGTAAGAGAAGTGCTTTTCTTTATAAGGAGAGGAAGATGATTCAAAAGAAGTAGTAGTCTGTGTGATCCATATCTACCTGTCCAACATGATATGTTTAAATTGCAAAAGAGATTGAGATTTCTTGATTTGGCGTTTATGCCACCACTGGACTTATGAATGTGCAGTAAGTCTGAAAGGATAGGGTCTATTACCTTCAGGCCACAGAACATCTAACTGTGATTCCTCCCATTACAATTTCCACAAATCCTTGAACAGGGTCATCTTGACCCATTATAACACCATGTATTAGATTAGAAACTAAGGTCACAGGATGTGGTACTTTACTCACCAGTATCTGGATTTCAACATGTGTTATAAGGCACTCTTTCTTATCTCCATGAACACATGCCACTTCTACTTTTCTCTTGTCAGATAACATGCAGGAATAGCAACACTGGCTATACATGGCAGTTTGCCATTACTTCTGTTATACACGGAGCTATATCAGCATTTATGCTTGTAGACATAGGGTTACTTAACAAGTGTAGCCATGATTCTAGGATCTTTTAATATATTCAATTTCTTTTCATGCATCAGATATCGTACATTTTGATAATTTAGTGTTGCAAAGTGGCACAGCAGATATCATTGTCACCTCGCAGCAAGAGGTTCCCCAGTTCAGTTCTCAACTGAGGTGCCTTATGTGTGGATTTTGCATGTCCTCCTTGTGTTTGCATGTTTTTTTTCTGGGTGCTCCAAAGACATGCAGTAGGTGGATCGGACACAATAAATTGGCCATAAGTGTGAGTGTGTAGTATGTAAGAAGTACAGTGACAGGGCTACCCACATGGTGGTGTAAACCTTGGCTCTAGATGACTGTCACTGGTCAAGAAACACCCAAACCCCATGTGCAAAAATGGGTAAAAGGGGTTGTGGATGGATGGATGGAGCACATGCAGAGGAAATACACTGACTCTGCAGGGCTGGCAGACATTTTATCACACTTCATTGGGATAAATTCATTATCAAAATGTTGTTTACACATTTCCTTTGCATTTCTGAAAGGTACAATTAACAACAGCATGGTTAAAAATCACATTTCTGTTACGTACAGCACTGTGTATCAGTTCTTAGCAACTGGTCCCTTTCTTCCACATTTAAAACATTATTTCATCTGTTGATACTTTCTGACTGTTTGCAGGTAACTGCATGTTTAGTTACAGGGTTACTTTGCACAGTTCTGAAAGTGGCTTCATTATATAAAGGTCTTTACGTTAGCACAATTACCTTACCAGTACTCTTAGGTCACAGTGGAAAGCCCATATACCTAAATTAGCTAGGAGTGTCCTCTTGAATATGTCAACAGCTAATATATTTATCAATTTGATTTTAATATTTACTTCAGGTTCTAGCCGTAAGTTCAATACATGTTTTAAGTGAGATATTCAAAATCTTACTGTTTTTATTGGAGGTAAATGTCCAATTATGAAATTTTATAGCTTGTATTTCAGGAGATATACCAGCCTTAGTAAGCATTTCTTTTTTCAGTTTATAACCCAAAATGTCTGTACCCTCTATGTCCACTAAAACCTTCTGGGATTCCTCTCTTAAACCAGAAGATAAAATCTAGTCCTAACCAGCCTGAACCCACCCTACCTGGGTTGTATACTTCTCAAAGGCAATGAGGTATACTATGCCTTTGTCCTTGCTGATTATTGTCAGTGGTGGGTGGTCTTTGTTGTGCCCAGTGTAGTTGCTAACAGGTGTATCTGCTGTTATATACTGATAAACTGTTGATAGATTCAGTCATCTCATGAATGGATAGCATAGCCTCTCTCAGGATTCTGCCATTGTGTACTGAAGTTTTCATAAACTTCTCCTTTCTGGATAGATTAAAAAAAAAGACAGTTCACTCACTGCACAATTTTCTTTGTCCTCTTGGTTAGGGAAACAAATCCCACATCTGTTTTTGATTAGGGAAATATGTCTGATATATATTACACTTGCAGAAATGAAATACAATGTAGTAATTTGGTATTATGAAAAAAATTTTCCAATTTGAGAAAAAAAAAAACAGTGTGGTATATATACCATACTGGAGATGGATATCTCAAATGTCATGCACTTTATTTACAGTTATTAGAAAAATAGTGAAATTGAAACTGTATTTGGGAACACTATTCATACAGGTTTCCAACTCCAGCAAGTCCTTAACAGAGTAAACAGCAAGAATCTCCATGCTTACTATGAATGTACAACTGTACCAAGGGGCAAATGTCTCATCCAGGCAATTCTTTCTGTATATCAAGAGGCAAATGTTTCTTGCAAGCATTTCTCTTTTTTTTTCACATGAATATTCCCTCTTCACTGAGAGGCAAACATCTCAGTTTATAGGGCTACAGTCCACTCTTTTATTTCTCTCCTAACAGGTGTCTCCAATCAGTTAAAGCTGTCTGGTCTGCTGTACCTTAATGGTAGGTAAACTTCTCCAGTTCGTAAGTCAAAGTCACTCCAAATCAAAAATCCCATCTGAAAGTACAACATTTATTATTTTATACAAAAAAATGCATGTTTAGTGCTATTTAAACTCTAGTATGCTACAGCACACACACACACACACACACACACACACACACACACACACACACACACACACACACACACACACACACACACACGTCTGTGTGTTTTATCATACCCTGATTATGTAAATCTAAGAGGCAATATATATAAAGGTGGGGCCCCCCTGCACCACCTTAGTAATGAGTGCTAGCCTTAACCCTAATGCTGACCTTTCTCTCAACCCTGACCCTATACCTTACCTTCATAAAAACTTTTCAGTAACACTGATACTACACAAGACACACTTGGACACGCAAACAACACTATATCTATCCCCTAACCTAACTCTGACCTAATCTTAAAATACACAAACTCACACACAAACAGAAATACCTATCCTTCATGCATCGCCGACCCTAACCCTAACTCACATACAAACACACACTCTCACCCATCCAACCCCACTTACCTGTCTTGAGATTATGCACCATTGACATTTTCACTGCTCAGCCATCATCACCCCCCGGTTTTTCGAAGAAATAGTATTTTACAAAACACAGGGTCAGACTATATATATATATATATATATATATATATATATATATATATATCACGTGAGGAGACAGAAAAGCACCTGGAAGCAGAGGTATGTCAGGGTCACTGACCATCACAGTTCAAAGTAAAGGGAAAGTCAATAAGCACCGTTGTTTGACTTGTAAACAGCTAATATTCATGCTTTCATCACAACGTAGTGTGGCATGCAATGGAAGCTGTGGCAGGACAGAAAGGAGGGACCCTGTGCTGATTAGCAGCACACAACCTTCAGATTAAGGACTTTTTTATTAGTTTAAGAGAGTTCTGTTAGTATTTTCACCAGTCATAGATATGTTCTGTTGCATTTATTGTGTCAACAACATATTTTATGCTGCACTAATTACTAATTCTGGGATGTTTAAGTATTTTTTAGCTTTAGAAAAATATTTTTAGTAAGAGAAATGAAGCAGAAGAAACGTAGTTACCTTTGGGCACAGTACGTCTATACCATGTCAGGTGCAAAGATGACTTGTTACTGGGCAGCAAAAGGTTTAAGCATGTCCTTCCAGTGCATCCCCATGTACCTTTTACATCACCATCATCACTTTGATTGGTTTAATTATTTTGTTCACTGGGTAGGTGGTCTGGATGAGTGACCCTTTTTGGTTGAGAGCAGAGCATAAGGCATTGTGTCTGATACTGAAACATACATGAAATGCCAGATAACGTGCAGGAAGAGCAGCAAGGCTACATGGGGTAGTTTGGTGTTACGCCTGTTACACAAGGATTAAAGCATCAAATGACAGACACAAAATGTTTATTGCACTTTAAAATATAGCAAATGTACTTCCATTGATGCACCAATAAAGGGAAAACCCCACAAACCTTAAGGAAATGGTAAATGTCCTGAGAAGCATTTGTTTTCTTTAGGCATATGTTTACTGGTACTAAGGAAAGAAGGAAGGAATGTTCTGGAAATTAACAGACCTTGTTAATTTACGCTTACTCTGGATATGTTGCATTTTTTTTAAATTTTCCCTGTGGCATTAGCATGTCGCTGATAAATTATATAAACATATGTTTCAGATACACCTGGGAGATTTTCAGATAACCCAGACATGTAAATGAAAACACAAAGCATCAGATTTGTTTTATGTTCATTAAAGTAAATTTATGCTGATATGTTAAGGCCTTCTGGCAATAAAAACTCAGAGAATCTTACAGTGAGGTGCATTACTTTCAAAAATTGATTAATTTCTTTAACAAATTTTCATGCATTAATCCTATGTTCTGAAATAAAATTCCCTTTGGCTTCTCTGTATAAACAGCATGCACTGTTTTATCCAGAAATCTGTTGTTATAAAAAGATCCATACAGTCACACCACATAATTGATATGGTTTGAAGTGCTAATTTGTTACAGTTCAGTTTGTATTTCATCCATGTAACAATCAGACATGGCTTAAAACGTAAACTAGTCTGCTTGTAAGACTGCAAAATGTCACATCCCTTTCATCACGTGCAAAGTGCTATACTATTTACCGATGTGATGATCTTGAAACAGAGTATGACATTTTAGTATACAGTGAAATCCACTTTTAATGTTACAGTTTTAGTGGGTGGGGAGGCATTTGATCCAAAACCTTATTGTGGGCTTTGGATGTCCACAAAAGAGTACCACCTAAAGGGGTGTAGTCAATAGTTTAATAGTACAATCCAAAAAAGAACCTAGGTGATAAATGGCTCTGCGAATAACTACAAAGGGAAAAAAATGTCCAAAATTTTGCAGAGCAGACACAGACTAAGAAAAGAATGACTCACTTCAGAGTAAAATCCAAGTATAATTTAATAAAACATAAGCGCTTTCACAAACAGTGTTGCTTCATCAGATCATTACATTCAAAAACTTTCTGCATATTATATATTACTTAGATCAGCTGAAATTAACCAATAACGGCAGAGTGCATCCTGCTTCACCAGGTAACAAAGAAATTAAAGCATTAACCATTTAATCACCATATTATAACATCATTCAAGACAGATAACAGGCATTCCAAGCTTATATACATGTATACTAAAACTTTACTGTCCTTAAACTGAGCAGCATGAATCCACAAATAAAAATCAAAAACACATATTACAAATATGCCCCTTTAAATATGTGTGTATATATAAAAAATGTGTAATGACTGTACACAAAATGATGTATCTGCATATATACAGCAATTACTTCCTCAACCTACGAGCTGCCAAGGTGGGTTTGATGGAAATATGATTGTTCAATCCTGAACCTGCATGTGCCCTTAACCTAAAAATCCACCTAAGTTCTACCTGCTCTGTCCTATTCACTATGTCCCCTCTCCTATCATTCTGCTGTACAACCTCCAGAACCAAAAACATAAATTTATGTTCACTTCCCATATTATTCATATATTTGGCCACTGCACTGTATTTCAAGCCTCTCCGGGCACAATATAGATGATCCCCAATTCTTTCTCTAAACCTCCTGTTGGTTTTCCTACACAGAATGAAGGCCAGGATACACAGCATGCTAGGTGAACCATATTCTTGGTATTACAGTCTGCACAAGCCACCAGTCTGTACTCCTCTATATGTTCACAGAACTCACAATTCTCACATTTGTGTGTTACACTTATATTGTCCACTCCATTTATATTACCTGCAATCTTTGGGTAGCATAATCTATATTTTAATGATCTCTTATTCCTATCACCCCTTACCACTTTCGTTATCCTAGTATCAGCCTGTAGAACATACCAGTACTTCTCAAAAATACTCTTAAGTGAATGATCATCACTGGAATAAGTTAAGGTAAATCTTATCCCATCTAAATTCACCATTTCTTCTCCCTGTTTCCTACATGGTGATTGGCACACGGAACATATATAACATATTTGAGACCACTGCTGGTGTGTGACTGCATTTGATTTCTTTATTTGTGGTTTGCATGCTTCAATTATTTCTTTTTTTTTTTTTTTAATATTTTTATTCATTTCCAAAAACAAGAAAACATGAATGCAGGTTATTTATGATAATGAAGTATTTACAAATTATTTAAAAAGGTAGGCTAAAACCTCTAAACAGATATCAAACATTAAAACCAAAATAAAGTATTTACAAGGGTGTCTATTGTTGACATATAATTGACTTTCTATACAATTGTTTCCTGATTATAATCTGCTGCAGTCATTATTCTCCAGTATTTCAGTTACTTTTTGCCATGCTACGTATAATGATGTAGTTCTTTCAGTTCTTCCTTTAATAGTGTTCATTTCCAATTGCGATACTGCTGACACCATATTCATGAATTGCTTAAAAGTTGGAGAAGCTTTGGATTTCCAGTTTGATGTAATGTTCTTCCTTGCAATGGCTAGGAGAGTCCATAAGATTACATATTTTGTTCTTGGCACACAGTTGGGTACAGGTGCATTAAACAAAATAATAGATTTGGAAATCTGGAATTTATCATTGAATACCATTTGCAGAAAATAATTTATTTTATCCCAATATGGTTTAATCAAATGGCATTCATAGAACATATGTTGCCAGTCTGCTTTTATTGATAAATCACATCTCCAGCAGCCAATATTTTTCTTAAACATAAGTTCCATTTTATGAGGAGTTACATAAGATCTGTGTATGAATTGCCATGTAAAAAGTCTCCAATGTAATGAAAGTGATGTCTGCTTTAGAGAGAGAAGAATTAGTTTTTTATCTCTGTCATTTGGCACATGTCCATTAACTGATCTATAATAATTCCATATTTTGTCATTATTATGCATTTTTATTTTTTTGTTTGTTTTATAAATAGATGATAAGTATCCCTTTCCAGTAATGGGTTGATTCGTTAATAATATTATATGTTCTATAAGGTTAGGAACATTTTGTCTTATTGATGGTTGCATTGTTTCTTGTTTGCTTAATATATACTGTCTTAACTCTTGTACATGTAACCACGAACTATCTTCCATATTTAATTTCTGTTTAATCTGGTCTATTGCCAGAGGTTTTCCAGAGTTTAGCAAGTGATGCCAATATATTAATCCCTTTTCTTTAAGCATGTTGGCTACTTCCATATTAAATGTTATATTACCTTGTGTGTACGCTACTGGATATAAAAGAAATGACCATGCTTTAATATCAGGATTGCTACTAATAAGATTTTGGAAAAATTTTAATGTATAAGTAATGTATTTGGAACTTATATTTTTATTCTTATGTATCATCATATATTCCTTCGTCAGCCATAGAAAATTGTTTGGTATGAAATCTGTATACTTATTTGTTACTACATATCCTGATTTTAACCAGATTCTCTCATGAACTAGCTTCCATTTTGATGTATATTTTGTATTTAGCCATAATGATATTGTTTTAATAATGGATGAATGCAAATATATTTCTATGCCTGGTAAACCTATGCCACCTATATCCCAATCATCTAGATGATACTTCATAGCTATTCTTGGTTTTTTTGGATACCATAGGAATCTTACCATTAAATCATTTAATTGTTTTAGGTGCGATTTAGCTGGTGGCAAAGAACAAGCTTGTATGACATAAAGAATTTTTGGAAATATGATCATTTTAATTATATAAAGCCTTTATTCCATTGAAAAGAAGAATTTATTCCATCTTTGTATTAGATTTTTAATATTATTTAAGGTCTTTTTATAATTTGTTTCAATTGTAGTATCTAGGTTGTTAGTTATTATAATTCCCAAGTATTTAATTATATTATCGGTAGAGATATATTTATGGTATTTTTTATTTAGATCTTTTTTATTAGTATTTATAAGTGATACAGTTGTTTTGTTCTCATTAAATTTAAGACTTGAAAAGTTTTGAAAGTTTTGAATTGAGTCCCATAATGCTTTTAAACTGCTATTATTATTTTTTAAGGTAATTAAAATATCATCAGCAAAAAGTTGAATTTTAAGCTCTAGGCTGTTGTCTAGTTGTATTCCTTCAATATTTTTATCCATACATATATTATTTGCTAAGGGTTCAATGACTAGCGCAAACAATAATGGAGAGAGAGGGCAGCCTTGTTTTGTGCCCTTAGTTATTTTAATAGATTTAGATAGACAAGATCCCAGTTTTATATAAGCCAATGATTTTTCATATAATGATTTTATTAACAAAGTGAAGTTGTTTGAGAAGCCATATTCTTCTAAAACTAACCACAGATAATCCCAGTTCACTGAATCAAATGCACTATTTATGTCTAAGCTAATAACATTCATTTTGTTTTTTGTGACATTTATATAATCAATTAAGGAAAGAATTATTTTAATGTTGTCATAAGTGTTCCTATCTTTTATAAAACCTGTTTGATCCTCCTCTATCAAAAGTGGTAGTAATTGTTTTATTCAAGCAGCATGTATTGCCATAACAATTTTATAATCTATATTAAGAAGTGAGATGGGTCTGTATGATGAACATTCACTGGGATCTTTACTTTGTTTCAGTATTGGTGATATTAATGTGTACTTCCAAGAAGGAGGAATGTCTTTACCATTTTTAACTGATGTAAAGACATTCAATAACAACAGCAAAGCCTCATTTGATAGTAATTTAAACATTTCTGGGGTGATATTATCTATACCTGGAGCTTTGTTTAATTTTAGCTTATTTACTTCAGCTTTAAGTTCTGTCATTGTTATTTGTTTATCTATTAGTTGTACCTGCTCCTGTAATAACCTAACTTTAACATTGTTTTTGAGAAAAGCTTTCAATACTGAATGTGTTTCTGTTTTCTCATTTTGATTATTAAGTTTATGAAAAAATAGCCTAAAAGCTTCTAGTATTCCTTCTAAATCAGATACTTTCTTTTTGGTTTCTATATTATGTATTTCCTTGATTTGATTTGTTTTAATAATCTTTTTAGTTCTATTTGCTATTCTTCGTTGGTTTTTAGGGTTCATTGAATAGTAACATAGTTTAATTTTTTCTAAGTTGATCATTGTTTTGTGTTGTAGCGTCTCTGAGTATTTTTTATTAGTATCTTCTAGTTCTTTTATTAAGTTGGTGTTTCCATTTTGAATATCCAGCTTTAAATTATCTACTTTTGACTGTAATTCCATTAATTCCTTATTCCACTGTTTTTATTTTTATACCATCCCACCGCTCTTCCATATAGGTATGCTTTCAATGCATCCCATATATATATATTTCAGATACATCTTTTGTAAGATTGATATCTAAGAATGTTTGTGTCTCTTTAATATAAAATTCCTTAAAATCTTTGAGATTTGTTATGTAAGATGGTATTCTTGTTGCTGATATCCTTCTCTTGAAACATAAGTCTATCTCAAACGTTATGGTGTTATGGTCCAAAAACGGGCATGAAATTGTCTTGACTTTATTTAATTTAGTGGTTAAATCCTTTGTTATGTACACTCTATCTATTCTAGAGTATGTATTATGTCTATGGGAAAAATGTGTAAAGAATAATGAATCTGGGATAGCATACTCATTTATGTCAACTATATTAAAGGTTTCAACAAACTCAGATAACAACTTTGTTAAAGGTGATCTCTTACGTGTAGTTTTAGTATTTATGTCAGTTTCTTTTATAATGTAATTGAAATCTCCAGCTATGATTAAATTGCCTTTGGTATATTGTACAATGTCTTCTAAGTGTTGTTTGGCCACTCTAACACCTAGTCCTGGTATCCAATAAATATTCACTAATGTATATATCATTTCATTGATAGATATTGTCACTAGACAACACATTCCTGAGTTGTCATGGAACGTGTTTATGATTTTAGGCATTAAAGTAGTGTTTTTCCACAAAATTGCTACTCCCCTTCGCTTCTGATTATAGGTGGAACTTACTAGTAATGTATAATTTTTATTGTTTATTTTATTTATGTCTTCCTGTGTAAGGTGTGTTTCCTGTAAAAATACTAGTTGCGCTTCACATAGCTTTAAATATCTATAAAGACTTCCCCTTTTGCAGCTATTATTTAAAACATTTACATTAAGAGATATACATTTTGCAATTGGATTTATATTAGCTTTGCTTTTATCCATATTCATATACTCGTAACAATGTGTAGATGTGTGTACATGAAGAGAATGACTTGTTCTTTCTTCTTCCAACAGTATTACAAAAGATTATAGACACCCAATAAAAGTAAATTACAAGATCATAACTGAGAACAATATAAGATAAACAACCAACAAACCCCTCCCTGAGAAAAAACATCTCATCCTTGAATGATCTAATCATTCAAGCAATCTCTTTAAGTCTGCATTTCAGCATCCTCCCCCGGCCTCGCCATATGGTAGTTTTATAATGAAAAGTATCTTATATATCTTTTAAGTATACATGTATCTGTCTTTACAGATTACTTAAATACAGTCTTTATCTATTTTTACTATTTTATAAAACACTAAGGCAGCACAACTATACATAGATTTAATACTTAACTATTTGGTTTTGTTTAAATTGTAAAGGAAAATCCTTTATTTTAATATATCTTTTGTGTAGCAATAACGGTCATGCATCTTAAAAATAATATGCTTGCTGTCTATCTCCCTTATAGTGTGAGTGGCATTCATAGGTATCAAATTTATTGTAATGGTCTACCTATATATACATAATTATACATACACATACACACACACACACATATATATATATATATATATATATATATATATATATATATACACACACACACATACATACATACACACATATATGCATACATACATAAAAAAAAAATGTTAAGCATTATATGCATCAGTTAACCATGCCACAAGTTGATTAAATCAGAAAGTATCCGTAACAATGAATATAATGTTACATTTGTATTGTCATTTATCAGTAATCTTATAGTTTTCTTTTAATTCAAAAAGTTATATTTTAGTGGTATGAATGCTACTAATTTGTTTTTGGCATTGGTATTATATAGTTTAAGACTATATTTCTTAGCAATTCCTATATAATTGTTAGTGCCACTGGCATATTTCATCGCTAGTGTACCATATATGTCATATGTCAAATAACTCATACTCCTTATGATATTACAGGATTTATCTGCAGCATTATAACTGTAAGGTTGGAAAATATGAGAAGCAAAGTAGGCTTTAAATATGCTATAACACAATTGTTTGGTACTTATTACTGTCAACTCTTCTACATACACAGGAAAAGATAACCTTATATGACCATCAACCATTTTCCTTCATTTTTCTCTTCATCCTTCTATTCTCCATTTTTAATAAATATTTGTTTCTATTGTGGCTTCTTTGAATTTAGTGAGGGTACTCCATATCATATTATAGATAATATACAACGTTCAAACAGAGAACATGCCCAATATAGAGACATATTCTCAACTCAAGTGGTCCACACCATATATTTATAACACTGCAGTCAGAAATATACTAATGAATATGCAATAACTAGCAGTTTTGCAGCATGTGTGTGTCTCTAACAAGTACATACCTATAGGATATTAAAAAGAATAGATAGCATGCTCTTGTTTCATAATTAACAAATGCACACAGCCTGGTATTTACTTTCATAGACAGAAATTAGACCTGTTACTTATATGCATATCAGGTACCAACAGCAATATGTTAGTAAATGCCTATGCTATTCAAATCATGTTTTAATGCTGATTGATATGAGATGTAGCTGACAATGGCTTTAGCGTTTGTGATGTTATATAATATATATTCAGTATTATAAGTAAAAGTATGTTGCATGTCTATTTGTAGTCTAAGGTTCAAGGCTGATCAATTTAGACATACAAGACAATCTCTTTAGCCTTGGTTATATAATGGGAGTTACTGTGTCTCTACACAACCATTCATTTTCAGTGAGGATGTTCAATATTAATATAACTTGCCTTTAATAAAAGCATACGTATAATTCAGCAGTTCTTTCCTATATATATATATATATATATATATATATATATATATATATATATATATATATATATATATATATATATATATATAAAACAATATCATAAGCAAGTCTGAGATTTTTTCTTGCTCATTACTGCTTAATGATTGTGCTACTTGAACAATTTAATATTTACAGAGTATCTTGATAATTAAACAGCAACTCCTTTTTACCCTTAAAATGCCTAATAACACATAGCTACATTCATGAACCTTAATTGACTTACTATCCTTAAGGTTGAGTACACTAGCTGCAGTGTGTTTACAAATATGTTATATAGTTCCAGTCAAGGACTTAAATATATTAAATTTTTATAAAATTAAGTCAAATTATAGTAATTTACGTGGGTGATCTTATCAGAAAAGATTATAGTAAAGTCTGTATGTGTTAACTATTCATACAGTTTCTTTCAAGTGATATACTTCTTTTTAAGCTTTGTGTGCTGTTTATGTGTACAATTCAAAATGAATAACAAATATTACAATATAATAAAACGTCATGTACGTGTTGATACCTTCTAAATTCATTAGGTACTTCAGTGTACTTTTAATATTTGTTAAAACTGTAAAAGCACTTTGCCATCTCATAAATAGTGTGCTGGTTACTTTAAGTAGCTTAGGAGCTGACACCACACCCATACTGTCTTGTTTTAGTGCTGACATCACTCAAGACTGTTTACTTTCATTTTGTGCTGTTAGAAGGTTTAACACACTGTAATGGATTCTAACTGAAGAACCTTCATTCAGGGGTGGTAAAATAAGAGTTCCCAGCTCATGACCATGGCGGGAAGACAAAAACAAAGTAAGTGAAGTTTTTAGGGCTTTTTTTAAATGAACACCAGCTCATTAAACTTATATTAGTTTTCTTAACATTAAGGGCAGATATACAAGCCAAACAGTTGTTTGTTAGTCAAAAAGGCACTTTTAGCATCAAAGAATAGATAATTACTTTTCAAGGCACTTTTTGACAGCTATTACTATCAGTTTTTATATATTATTATGTGTATTAAATACATCAGTTTAGATATTTCATGCAGCTTAGTGTAAATAATATAAAAAGGAATCATGCTCATTTAAATACACCACATTAATATGTCAGTGTAAATACATCATATTCTATACTAGCAGTAAAAGGCAGGTAATTTATAAATGAACTATCTAAACATCATTTAGAGTTAGAAAAATCATGACTGTAAGTATTTACACTGTAATAGAGAAATATATGTTACCTTGCTTTCTTTAAGGTTGTTTCCTTTAGTTATAAAATGTCCTGCTTGTCTTGTATTTATATTGTTTCAAAGACTGACACGTGTAAAGCATGAATGCTGTCAAAGAACTTTTTTGCCTTACAGAGCAAATAGAAGACAATAATGTTTGTGTTTTTCATATGTCTTTTATCGTTTCTTCTTCTTCTTGTCAGCAGTGCTCCATTCATTTTTTTCTAAGTGACGCTTAACCCCGAATTGGGAGAAATCCATTTCTTCCACATTATCCAAGGTTTTATTAGCTGAAAGATAAGAAACTGTTGCTTGCAGAGTGTCAAAAGTTTTAGGACCTTCAGTAAAAATATTTTTATTCTTGCAGGGAACAGCAAGTGGACTTTAAGTTGTCTTTTTTTCAATTCCTTTATCAGAGGGAGACATTCTTTTCTTGCAGTTATAACTCCAGCAGAATAATCATTATCAAATCTGATTATGTTGTCTTTGTATTTAACTGGAGAAGTTGACCATGCTGTTTTTAAAATAAGTTCCTTGTCCTGTGATGAAAAAAACTTTACTATTATTGATCTCGGGTGATTTTTTGATTTGATGGTTGAAGCAGCTCTTAAGGATCTGTGGGCTCTTTCAATTCCATAAGAAAGAGCTTCAGGCAATTTTAAAACTTCTGGTAACCAGATAGTAAGGAAAGTCACCATGTTGTCTCCCTCTGTTCTCTCTGGTAGCCCATAGATGCGAAGGTTATTTTGTTTGTACCTGTTCTCTAGATCCTCTATTTTATTTTGTAATGAAGCATTTTGTTGTGATAAAAAATGTAGCTGAAGATCTTGTTCTGAGAGTCTGCCCTCAGTATCATTTAGGGATCTCTCATCAGCTATTTGAGACTTCTGTTGTGTCATTATTTCTTGTAATTGCTGTATTTGTTTTGTAGATCTCTCCTCAAAAGTGTCCAGTTTGGTATTCATTTTGTCAAATTTCACTGACAAGTCTTGTATAGCATTTAATAAAGACTGTATCTCCTTTTTCATCATCTGGTCCTGTGTGGTATGCTTAGAAAAGCTCATTTTCAGTAGATTCAGATACCTTCCTTCTTGTTTTTGACAGGAAAAATAATGTTTAAAGCCAAATTTTTTGCACTGTAGACTTCTAGTGATATTAGTAGAAGTAATTCAACAAAATAGGTTTGTCTACAATATCTAGTTTTTAAAAATTCCTGTCAGAAATATCTTTTGAGTGCAGAGCTGGGAAAAGATGCTGCCAACCAGTCTACATCCTAGCCATGCCCCTTCAATTATTTCTTGATGTTTGGCTCTTACTCTATTATAGTTATTTAAAATTTTGTTTTACCATAAAGTTTTTTCTTGGAGTTTTAAAAGTTAATAGCTAGGGTCAGTTAGAAAAAAAACATACTTTTCTCTTCACTGATTGAGAAGGAATTAAGTCTAGCTAATTTGTGGGAGGAGCTGAGAAGTAGGACTTGTTATTTAGAGTAGGCAGTACAGCCAAATGTTTAATTGTTTGAGAACTGGAAGTGCTTTGAAACTACTGCTTTTGTGTGAGTGCACTGGAATTTTCTGACCTACCCGCCCAGTCCCTCTTGTGCTTTTAAGACTTGGTGGCTTTGAATTGCCCCCTCCCCCACTGTAAATTTGACTTTGGAAGCTCCTCCGAGTTTCATCTCATTGGCTCATACTACTGGGTACTAAAAGATCAAATTGGGAGGGCCTTTCCCTTACACTATTAAAACTTTTGTTAGCCTATGTTTCATATCATCTCACTCGACAAGTGCAGACTGCATTATGCAAAGTATAATCCCTTTTTTCCATCAAGTTTTAAAATCTATAACATCTGGGAAAAGACTGTATCACTGGAAAGCCTAGGAACTGCTTCTCAGGAATCAGCTTAGGATTAGTGCTTCTGTTTTGCTCCTGATCAGGTATGAAGCAAAGAGACATTGATTCCTGATGGTCTCTTATTATTGGACCTCCCTGATTAGCTTGATTGTGGTCTGGGGGAGAACCTCTTCAGGGCTTTTGTGCAACCTGACTCTCTGTTGTGTTGAGCTGCTGTATCTGAAATCCAGGATATCTACCAAGAGATTATAGTAAGTGTACTGAGCCCAGCAACATATGTGACAATACTACTTCTCAGGAAGCAGCTTGGAGTTAGTGCTACTGTTCTGCTCATGGTGCAAGAAGGAGCAAAGGATCAGTGACTCATAGCTGCATGTAGCTGTGGTGAGACCAGCACTAGTATCCAGGCGGTTACCAATAGACATATCACCATTATTCATCATTCGTGGGTAAGCTATGTCTTGGTTTTCAGTAAGTACTGCTAGATTAATTAACGTCAAACCTAACTGAAGAGTTATCACCATAAATACTTCATCCATAAATCTTCAGGGTCTCCTGTAATAGTCTCCCTTCAACCCTTAATTACTGTGATAATCCGTAGCCCTCCACCATTTGGCAATGTGGCTCACCGGTCTGACCTTGCACCATCTTTGGCTAGTCTGATCACATTAGGTGTTTTAAGGCAATTGCCTTATGCTTATCAACTGTTCACTACTACTACCAGGTGATAGTACAACCCACAAGAGATTTAAATATTTAACAAACACAGAGGCAAATCTCTCACAACAACTTAGTATCAGTAACCATCATACCTCCACAACATCACATAAATTACTACCCACCACTAGACTCATAACTTATGCTTAGGCTGTAAATTAAACTTTGCCAAAGCCTCCTAGAACACATTCTAAAAGATCCCAGTCTCCAGCACAAAAGGCAACACCTACTCCTTTTCCACAGAAGCACAGTGTAATTCCATGCAGCTCACCCAAGACTCACCAGCAGAACAGGCCTAAGCCCATAAGGACTACTAAGCCTGTTTTCTACACAGGCAAACATCTTAATCGTAGGTGACTGTATAGTTAGGCATATAGATTCCACACTCCCTGTACAGGAAAAGAACAGGGTGACTGTAAGCTGTTTGATGAAGGGCCCTTAAATCAGACAAATATGACTATGACCTACTGGTTACTCATATAGGAGCAAATGACCTGAGGCACTGCACCCAGAGTGACATGCAGAGAGACATGATGGAACTTACTGTGCATGTGTTAGAAGAAGGAAAGCCAGTTTTCTTGAGTAGCATCATGCCTTCAGCTAGAATGATGTCTAGATATCAGGGCAAGATAATTTGCTTTAACAACTGACTAAGTAGTTGGTGTCATTCTAAGGGGATGTAGTTTATATCAGCCTGGGAAGACATATTAGATAAGACTTTCTGTTTTTCCATGTATGGCTCACACTTCTCATACCAGGATTTCTGCATGGTTGCTACAGACTTTGCTGCCCTTATAATGTCTTTTTAGGCAGAGGTCCTCTGTTAGACATTCTTACATGGCAAATGTGAGCTCTAATTCAGACAACATCATGGTGGCAGTATTCAGTGCTAGGAGTCTATAGATAAAGTTGCACGAATTGAGGTCCTCCTGCAAATCAAACACATTTATGTTTGTGTAGGTACAGAGACATGCTATCAATGCAATGACAGCATTTGATCTATACCAAGGTTTAGCACCTATCATTCCCTCAGGCCCTTGAGTAACTGTCAGGGAGTATCTGTATTTGTCAGGCACACCATCAGGTCACATCAGATTACCCACAATCCTTAACTTGGAACTCCTGACTATCCACATCACCGTTAACAAATCCAATGATCCCCATGCATACCTCTCAACATCTTAGAATAAGAAATCTGGACATAGCAATTAAAAAAGTGGTACAAATAGGGACAATTTTGAAATAATATTCTTACAAACTTAGAAAGTTGATAGAATAACAGGTTTTGCATTAACATGACTTTTCTGAAGGGTATGAAGTCTAAAACTGAAATGTCTGTCATTATTTTCTAACGTCAATCTTTAATGATTTGCCACCAATTTGCCAGAAAGCCACAATTTTAAGAAAAACGGCCCAAAAATATAAGGCAAAAATCTGGACAGTCTGCGTAAATCTGTACAGTTGAGAGGTACGATGCCCCTCCCATAATGATTATGGAAATTACCTTAACATCATTGAGGGGTTAAATATTAAATCAAATACCCAAGCACTGACTGGCACACTTACATCTTTAAAAATGGATATGCACAGGTCTTGGACTTTGTTAATGCAAATCATAAAGCTACCCTCGAAATGCTCTAATATCATTAACCTGTTCCTTACAATTCTAGCCTCTGCCTGTGCACCAACCTGTATCTCCTCATCCCTAGTTAAATTTGACCACAAGTTAGTCAACTCTGTTGGGCCTAGTGGTACCAGCCCACTACCGAGTGAGACTACATTTAGGGACTTCACCAAGGCAAAACTAATTCAGCTTGTAGAAGACCTATCCATAATTCCCAACAATCCCTTGTAAAAGGACCCAACTGAGAGGGTTGCTGCATTCATCTCTGACTTTTACCAACACCTAAACAGATGCATAGAAAAGTCAGTATCTGTCCACCCTAAATATATAGCCCTCCATATTGGAAACTGTATAACAAAAAGGAAAATGATGACGTTGTAAGAATTCCCATAATTCCCATCCCCTTATCTCCTGAAGCAGGCCAGCCAGGAAAGTAAGACTATTATTAGAAAATGTACAGCAGAGCCTGAGTACAGCTTAGGTTCTCTACAGATACCAAAGGAAACCACACATCTTTCTTCATTAATGTCGAGAAGTTAATGAATAATATCTAAAAATACAGAGCCATTAATAATGATATCACAAATTCCAATCCCAAGGATATAACTAATATAGCAGCAAACAAATTTACTGCTAACGTTACCCCTTCTACATACATTGTTGCCCCACTATCTCTAAAAATTTAGTATTCCCAAAAGGGAGGAGGATTACACTGGCACATATTTATATTCCACTTAAAACTGCTATAATAGAACTTAAGAACATTCTGGGAGGCATAATCAGCTTTCGGCAAGGAATATTACTTATAGCTGGAGACTGGAAGTTGATTTGCAACAGTGAAGATGTGTCTGGGAGGACTAGAAGAGACAATATAACAAAGGAGGGTAGAGTTTTGAAGAAATCTATAAAAATATTTGACATGGTAAATGTGAATTCAGTCGTAGGAGTTTGGACAGAATTTACATATTCCTCAAGGTACAAAAACTGGGCTATGCTAGGCAGAAATTATATTTCACAGGAACATGTGCATTTAATTGAAACCTTTGATACCCATTGAGTAACTAGTCTAAATCATATGCCAATAATAACTAAAATAAAAATGGAGGGTAATGAAATAAAAATTTCCCCACCTACCTGTTGAACAGAGAGGAATTTAAAGAATTGGTAGAATAAATTATCTGGGACTTATTAGAGAAGACAGAAATTTCTTCTGAAAATATAGATAGGGAGTGGGATAAAATTAAAATGTAATTTTAAAATAGTGTGGAAATGAAAGAAAAATATATGGTTAAGAAGTAACAATAATTATTTAGAGGTACTGACAAAGGTTAAAATATTACAGAGTAGGGGGAATCCCACAGACCAAAAACAGGAACAATTGCAGAATGCTTAACAGAAATTAAGGGATTACCTTGCAGATATCCATGAGTTTACTAAGATTGATGTCAAGCAAGTATTTTTTGCTAAGAACTCCAGAGCACAAAACCTTTTAGCACAATGGCTAAGGCAACAGAAAGTAGAAAGGTTGCTGCCATGCTTATGGAGCCTATAAGAAGGACAATAACCAGAGATCCTGAAGAGTTATTAGAAATATCTCAGAAATGTTATGGAAATCTGTATAAAGCAGAGAAATGTGGAAATCAAGAAAAAGTAGAAATGGAAATATTTATGGAAGAATTAAATACGCCAATGTTAGGGGTAGATGAGGCTCAATTTCTAACAGTTAGGATAGGAGGAGATGAGATAAAAATGGTGATGTATAACCAAGCTATAGGAAAGTCCCCAGGAATAGATGGTATTCCTGGGGAAGTTTAGGAGCTAGGAGGGAAGAAGGTGGTGGAGATCTGGAAGGTTTTGTTTAACAGTATATTAAGAGGAGGAGAAGTACCAACATCCTGGAAGAAAGCGGTGGTAGCTGTATTACCTAAAGAGGGTAAAGATCCATCAGGTCCAGCTTCATACAGGCCCATTTCAATACTAAACCATGATTATAAAGTGTTCAGGTCTATAATGGTTAAATAAATGGCAAAGGTGATGCCAAAATTGATAGATATTGATCAATGTGTTTTTGGAAAGGAGGCAAACATTTTACAACATTGATAGAACAATGATGATCCAGAAAGAAGCAGAATATAAGAAAATACAGCTGTTGTTGATGAGTCTTGATGCAGAAAAAGCATTTGACAGAATAAGCTGGGAGTTTATGAGCAGGGTAATAGAAGAATTTACTTTCCCTAATAATATTATAAGGTTGATTAGGAGGATATATGAGGGCTTGGAGGCAAAAATTAAAGTGGGGGGGGGTTCTCTCATAAGTTCTGTTTGAGTAGAAGAACAGGCAGGGATGTCCTGCTTCCCCTTTGTTATTTGTATTATATTTAGAGCCATTGGCAAAGAAAATAATGGACTCAGAAATTTAAGGATATAGTTGGAGTGGTAGTCAGGAAGAATTGGATTTTTGCAGATGATATTATTTTATACATGATAAAACCAGAAATGGACATTTCAGTGTTGTGGAGCATTCTGAGACAGTTTCTTTTCAGGATACAAAATTAATGAAGATAAAACAGAAGCAGTAGCTGTAAACCATGTACCCACATATAAATTTGTTCAGTGATACCCATATTTATGGGGACATGATAAATTTAAGTACTTCAGAGTATAGATAAAAAAAGATCTATTTTGGCATAAGCTGATCGTTCCAATAGAACAAGGTTGTTTGGGGTTACCTGATTAGAAACAGTATTTCAGAGCTACACAATTAAGGCTCCTATACATAGCACAAGCAGAAAATTATAATTCAAAGTGGAAAGGGGTGATGATGAAACAGTGGAATTCAAGAAATAAGAAGAGACTGTGATTTTGGATGCAGATCCTTAAAAAGAATATCAATAAAAATACAGAATATTATATTCACAAAGTAGCAGAAAGTATCCTAAGAACATAGCCAGCATGGGAATGGAGAAAGGAGATTCTACTGATAGATATAACTGCAGTTAGGGATGCAGACAATAGACAAGATGGGGCTAGAATTTACTGGAGAAAACTGGCAAAGGAGGCAATGTTTTGGGAGCAGGTAACTAGACAAGGAAAGGTAATAGAATGGGAAGAGGCCAAGATATCATAGTACAGGCAAAGAGAAAGAAACAGGGGGATTCTAAGTGAAAGACTAGAACTGGTATAGTTTTTAGTTTTTCAGCCCTCACCACCCCATCTTCGTCCCACTTTTCTCAAGTCCTCCTCTCCTCTTACTTTCAATATGCATATTTCTACTCCTACTCCTCAGTTCTGTCTTACTTCAAGTTCTCCACCTCTTCCACAACCACACCTCCCTCCACATCATCCAAATCCACTCTCCAACACTCCCTATATCCTCATCTAACCCTCTACCCTGCTCCCTCTATCACATAGGTTCATAGGTAGGTACTAGGTTATTAGCCCAAGGGCCTATGTAAGCCTAGCCAACAAGGTTCCCTGGCTTACGCCACCCAAGAAAGTTATTTTCTTGTGCCAATGTCGAGCAGAGACACAAACGTGATCCCTGGGCTGTATTTCCTATTTCCCATCCACTCATCAAGATTTTTCTTGAAGAGTGCTAATGAGGAACGTTGCCTGCAATAGATGGGTAGCCTGTTCCAGAGAATAGGAAGTCTCTGGGACAGGAATCTATCCCTCCAGCATGTTCTGTTTATTGTGGTGACAAGGTTTAGGTCCCTAGAGCATGTAGCTTGGAGGGATTGGGATTTCTTTAGGTGTAGCATGTCCAACAGCTGTGGGTTTGACATAGCTGTATATGTTAGGCAGAGATCACCTCGGAGTAGGCTATATGCTACGGAGTAAAGCTGGAATTTTTTGAGACGATCAGTGTAGGGCATCTGTTTGAGGCCAGTAATCCTCTTTGTGAGGTACTTCAGCTGCTGCAGATGTCTTGTGAGGTACATTCCAAAAGGGGCGTTGTACTCTATAATGAATCTAATGAGTGTCGAGTAGAGAGGAACAATGACCTCTTTTTTCCTGGATGAGAACCCTTTTGTGATGAGGTGTGTCATGTAGAAGGATTTCCTGACTACTGTGGTGATGTGATTATCAAAGTAGAGACTACTGTCCACCTGGGTCCCAAAGTCTCTTATCACACATTTGGCATTAAGTAGACTGCTGCCTATGTGATAGTTCAGGGGTACAGAGTTTTTGCCAAAGGGGATAACAATGCACTTTTTCTCATTGAGCTTGAGCCCATGGCTCTGACACCAGGCATCTGTCTCAGTGAAGCCCTTCTGTAGGATGTCCACATCATTTGGGGACTCGACTATGGCTCCTAGTTTGCAGTCATCTGCGAACTTCATTAGCCTGTACTTCAGAGAAGTAGATACCAAGCAAGAGAGGTCCCATGACTGAACCCTGTGGTACTCCACTTGTCTCTGGTTTGAAGTCAGATTTGGAGTCTGCAACTTTTACAGTGTGGGTTTTGTCAGTGAGCCAGTTGGCAACACATCTTGTGACATATGGATTTATACCTAGTTTAGTAAGTTTAGCCATAATTCCGTAATGGGGGATGGTGTTGAAAGCCTTGATGAGGTCAAGATAGGCTGTGTGAATCACCTTACCCTCATCTACGGCTTTGGTGACTGCCTCAAAGAAGTCAATCAGGTTTAGGAGGCATGATCTGCCTTTCACAAACCCGAACTGGGTGGGGTACTTAGTTCCCGGGATCAGTGGTGGCTCCCCCTATGTGGAATGAGATAACTGTTGCTGTGCACCATTCAGTGGGCACAAAGCCCAATGTGAGGCTATGATTGAACATGGTGCTTAGTTAGGGAGCCAGTTCATTCTGATGTTCGTGTAAAATGCAGCCTGGGATGTTGTCCGGTCCCATGGATGCTGTGTTTTTGGAGAGTGCAGCTTTTACCTGCGTAGTTGTGATTACAGGGATTCTGTATTGTTCCTGTATAGATATGGGCCCTTTAGGGGATGAGAGGTGGGTAAAGTTAACACTGAATCTATCTGCCAGGATTTCAGCAATATCAGTTGGTTCTTTAATTTTTGTGCCGTTGTGCTGTAACTCAGAGCAGATCTGGGTGGTGCCATTGAGATTCTTGACATAGCTATAGAATGCTTTGTGGTTGTCCCTAGAAGCAGTGGTGATTTTGTTTTCATAGCTAGCTTTGGAGGATCTTATAAGAGATCTTAGCTTCTTACTGAGGCTGACCAGGGAGCTCCCCCACTCATGGGATTTTACTCTCTTTTGCAACAGTTTCTTCCTTCTGTTGTAGAGTTTGTTTATAGCAGGGGACCACCAGATTGGCTTCCTTTTTTTGGAGGATAGCATCTTGGTTCTATTTGGGATAGCATAATCCATGCACTCATTTAAGAGCTTATAGAGTGCATTTGTGTAGGATTCAGCAGTCATAACTGTATTGTCCATCTGCATGGGTGTCATGAAGTTTGCCACTTCTGTCTTAACAAGCATGAAGTTAGCTTTGGAGAAATTTTTTACCATGGTTTCCTTAATGGAGATGTGGGGGTGAGGGGGTGGGGGCGGGATGTGGGTGATTAGCTTATGGTCGGATCCGACCAATGAGGAGTTGACTTCAAGTGTGGAACACCGGTCACTCATGTTGGTAATGACTAGGTCTAAGATATTGTTGCCCCTGGTGGGGTTGTGGATAAGTTGATCCAGCGCATTGGAATTTATGAATTCCAGGAAGCGGTGAGTGAATGATTTAGTACATGAGTAGTTTTCCCAGTTAATGGTGGGGTAGTTGAAATCACCCATTATTAGGGTGTTTGGTTGAATCCTAATATTTTCCAGTACATCAAGAAAAGAGGAGTGGGAATCCTGGGGCATGGTGGGGGATCTGTTGCAAGCTACAATTTGGATTGCACTTTTGCCCAGAGTTAGTTGCACTTGGATAACCTCGGCTGCATTATGCTGAGCAACTAGCCTGGAGGTGTGGATATCCTTAATGAATATAGACACACCTCTACCTTTGGTGTTCCGGTCCAGGTTAGATGGCCAAAAAGTGTGGCATGAGTTTTAGCCTGGTAATACAGGGGTGCTTTCTGGAGCTTTGAACCAGGTCTCAGTCACTGCACAGATATCGATGTTCTCCATTTTAAGGAGTACCTCGAGTGAGGGCATTTTGAGATTTAGACTTCTAGCATTGAGTAGCATTACCCTCAGTTTTTGCTTGCCAGTTCATGTTACAGTGGTGAATTTGTCATTTGAACCTTGCCTAAAAAAGGCACTATAGGGGCGGCAAGAGCCTTAGCCAGTATCTGGAATCCCAGGGGTGACAGGTACAGACCATCTTTGACAAAGCATCATGGTCTGTCGAGTATGTTGTCCCAGGCAGACAGATACTGGATCCCCTTAGAATGACACTAGAAGCTTAGCCAATTGTTGAAGGCAATCATTTTGTCTTTGTACTGCGGTATCATTCTGGGCAATGGCAGGATGCTACTCAGGGCTAGGGTCATACCTGCATGGGCTACAAGATCAGAGAGCTCTTCCATGTCTCTTTTCATGTAGTCCAGGGAGGTACATCTCAAGTCATTCATGCCAACATGGACAGTGACAGAGTCATATTTGTACTTATTGTGGAGTGACCTGAGTGCGTGGGTCATGTGGCAAATCAACCCACAACTATATAATAACTCTACCTGCTTGCTTGTTCTCTTCAAACACTTAGAAACACACTACATTAATGCCCCATCTTTCTGATACCATAAACTGATTAACAAGATAAGACATCTAGTACTACACTCCACTACTAAGATTAAACTCCAGACTGATATCCATCTCAACCCAGGACCCATTAATATCCCCTCTCCCTGGCCTAATTCCACCCCTCTACTCCCCTCTTCTGTCCCTCCACTCACACCCATACCCTTATTCCCCTTGCCCAAAACTTCCAACCCTGGCCTACTATTTATTAACTTCAGCCTATGTAGCATAATAAATACAAGTGGTGAATTCCAAGCTGCTTTAGACACCTACTCCCCATGACATAGCAGTAATAACCGAAACCTGGTTAAAGCCCCTCATCAAAGACACTGAAATCACTCCAGCTGGTTATAACATTATTAGGCTAGACAGACTCAGCAAAAGAGGCAGTGGGGTTTCTGTAATATTCAAAGGTAACCTTTAAGTGGAACAACTGCAGTGCTCTCCAGCCGGCCTACCCAACTCTGAAATTCTTACCACTCGTCTTGAACTTAACTCTAACAAAACAATAATTATCATAGCGACCTATCTCCCTCCAGGTAACAACCTACCAAGAATAGAAAGTCTGCTTTTTGGGCTTCCACTAATTTCAACCAAGAAACTATTATTCTTGGTGATTTTAACCTCGATTGGACATCTGCACAACCACACACCCATCCAACTTCCTAAATATGTAAAAGTTCACACAGACCATAAAATGTTCAACACGCACTGACAAACATAGGAATAGACAGTCCACATTGGACTGGATACTTACCAACAGCCCTAACCTATGCTACATATCTGCCTCTCTCAGTGATCATTTGCCTACCTTTCTTTACAGACAAAGGATACATACACATAATAAAATCCAATACAGTTACATCTGAAACAGAAAAAATTTCTCCCCCACAACTTTCAACCTCCTACTCGAACAATGTGATTGGACACCAATTAAAAGCCTGCAGCTAGAACTAGCAGTGTAATATTTCAACAATACCTTCCTTAAAATACTCAATAATCTAGCTCCCCCTAAAAAAATATGCTCAAAATCCAAGCCTCTACTGTGGCTAACCAAAGAAACCAAACTCTTACTAAAACAGAGGGACAGAGCCTGGTCAGAGTATCATACCACCAGAGTTATATCAGACCTCACTACATATAAACAGTTACAGAATCAAGCAAAAGAACAAATCATTAAAGAAAAGCAGTTATACTTCCAATCCTGCCAACAGAAATGCCTAAACAATCCCCAAATGTTCTGGAAAAACATCAACCATCTCCCCAGCCCAGGTCACACCCATACCCCAACTCCAGTTACCACAAACTCCTCCGATCCCATTGCTACTCAAATTAACTCACAATTCATAAACTCCATAATCACCCTCCTAGGCAAGCCATCAAATACACCTCCCATACTTCCCTCTTCCAATCTAGATGATCCTAACCCTTTCTCCTTTATATCCATTCAAACAAGCTACATAAAGCTCTCCTAACCAAACTTAAACCCTGCTGTCTTGCTACTAACCAGCTCCCCAATGAATTTCTAAAAATATCTGCCCTATCTATTGCTTACCCCATATCTATTTTAATTAATCAATCTATTGCCAAGCACTACGTCCCACTCCTCTAGAAGATATCCCACATCATCCCACTCCACAAAGGTGGTTCCTCCAAAGACCTAACCAACTACTGTCCTATTGCCATTCTTTCCCCTCTAAGAAAAATCCTAGAAAAATGCATCCGCAAACAACTCCTTAACCATTTTCTCACTAACAACATATTATCCTGTACACAACATGGCTTTAGACCTAAACACAGTACTAGTACTGCACTAATCTATGCTACTAACACCATACATCACCTCCTAAATGAAGGCCAGGCAGTCTCCTCTATTTTTCTGCACATGTCTAAAGCCTTCGACACTGTCTCCCATCACCTTCTACTAAACAAACTCTCATACTATGGCCTCAGCTCATCTTCCCTATCCTGGTTCCACAGCTATCTTTCCAATTGGCAGCAAGCAAACAAATGGGAAAACACCCTCTCCCTCCTACTACCCATCTCTGTTGGAGTATCCCAAGGTTCTAAACTTCGGCCATTCCTTTTTATTCTTTTCACCAATGACCTCTGTTCATCTGCCAACCAAGCCTCCATTGTCCAATATGCTGATGATGCTACCCTTATATGCTCTGCCCCCTCCCCACTGGAACTCCAAGTAAAAATCCAAACTGTTTTCAAAGGCATACAAAACTACTTTTCTGAGCATCAACTAATTCTAAACCCAAATAAAAGAAAATTAATAATATTCAAATCTAAAAAGTCCAAACCATGTCAGCCCCCCCCCCCCAGTTATCCCCTCTTCTAATGGCACCAGAATAGAACCAACAACTCATACAAAACTTCTAGGGGTAACTATTGATGAAATTCTAACATTTGACAAACATGTTATCAAAAAAGTTCACTTCAAGCTTGGTACCCTATACAGGGCCAGACCATATCTTACTTATAATGCCAGATTAGCCACTGCCCAGTCTCACCTACTTTCTACCATACTCTATGGATCTCATATTCTCGCAAGACTTCAACAATTGGCTAAGCTTCTGGTGTCAGTCAAAGGGGATCCAGTATCTGTCTGCCTGGGACAACATGATCGACAGACCACGATGCTTTGCCAGAGATGGTCTGCACCTGTTGCCCCTGGGATTCAGGTTACTGGCTAAGGCTCTTGCCACCCCTATAGTGACTTTTTTAGGTAAAGTTCAAAGGACAAAACCACCACCGTAACAGGCACAAGCATGCAAAGTCTGAAGGTAATGCTACTCAATGCTAGAAGTCTAAACCTCAAAATGCACTCTCTCGAGGCACTCCTAAAAATGGAGAACATCGATATCTGTCCAGTAACTGAGACCTGGTTCAAGGCTCCAGAGAGCACCCCTGCAATACCAGGCTACAACTCTTACCACACTTTTTGGCCACCATACCAGGACCAAAAAAATAAAGGTGGAGGAGTGTCCATATTCACCAAGGATATTCACACCACCAGGCTAGTTGCCCAGCACAATACATCTGAAATTCTCCAGGTGCAACTAGCATTAGGTAAGACTGCAATCCAAATTGTAGCTTGCTACAGATCCCCCACCATGCCCCAAGAGTCTCACTACACCTTTCTAAACATAATGGAAAATATTAAGATACAACCAAACACCCCAATACTGGGTGATTTCAACTACCCTGCCATTAACTGGGAAAACTACTTGTGTACCAACACCTTTGACCAACAGTTCTTGGAATTCATAAATTCCAATGTCCTGGATCAACTAATCCATAGTCCCACCAGAGGCTCCAATATCCTAGACCTGGTCATTACCAGCATGGGAAATCGATGCTCCACACCTATGGTCACCCCCTCATTGGTCAGGTCTGACCAAAAGCTAATCACCCTTAACATCCACACCCCCCCCAGTAAGGAAACCTCCATAAAAAAACTTCTCCAAAGCCAACTTCATGCTACTGAAGTCAGAAGTGACAAACTTCATGACACCCATGCAGACGGGAACTGAAAGTTCGACTGATGAAACCTACATTAAGGCACTGTATGAGCACATCCACTCATGCATGAATCGTGCCATCCCAAATAGAACCAAGATGCTCTCCTCCAGAAAAAAGAAGCCAATCTGGTGGTCCCTGCCATAACCAAACTTTACAACTAAAGGAAGAAACTGTTGCAGAAAAGAGGAAAATCCCAGGGTGCAAACAACTCCCTTACCAGCCTCAGTAAGAAGCTGAGATCCCTCATAAAATCCTCCAAAGTTAGTTATGAAAATAAAATTGCCAAAGATTCCAAAGACAACCACAAGACATTCTATAACTATGTCAAGAATCTAAATGGCAATGCTCAGATCTGCTCTGAGCTACAACAGAATGGCATTAAATATACTGATCCCAAGGATATTGCCAATATCCTGGCAGATCAATTCAGTGCCAACTTCACCCCCCTCTAACCCCCTAAACAGCCCATCTCAATACCAGAAGATTTCCAAAGTCTGGTAATAACGGCCACACAGGTTAAAAATACACTCTCCAAAGCTAAGAATACAGCATCCATGGGATCAGATGACATCCCGGGCTGTGTATTACATGAACTACAAAATGAACTGGCACCTCACCTAAGTGTCATGTTCAATCATAGCCTCACCTCAGGCATCGTGCCCAATGAGTGATGCACAGCTATAGTTATCCCACTCCACAAGGGTGGATCCACCTTGGATCCCAGGAACTACCGCCCCATCAGTCTGATGAGCCTGATCTGCAAGGCCATAGGACGTATTATCATGGAACTTATAAACAAAGACATTGGCAACATTCAAACACTGGAACCCACCCAGTTTGGGTTTGTGAAGGGCCGATCTTGTCTCCTGAACCTGACTGACTTCTTTGAATCAGTCTTCAGAGCCGTGGACAAGGGTAAGCCAGTCCACACAACCTATTTGGACCTCGCCAAGGCCTTTGACACCATCCCCCACTCTGGAATCATAGATAGACTTACTAAGCTGGGCATTAATCCCTACGTCACTCGATGGGTTGCCAGCTGGCTTACTGACAGAACCCACACTGTAAAAGTAGCCGACTCCAAATTCAGCTCCAGACAAGTGGAGTACCTCAGGGTTCAGTCCTGGGACCGCTCTTGTTTGGCATCTATTTCTCTGAAGTACAGACCAACACTAAGGGACTCTGGCTAACAAAGTTCGCAGATGACTGCAAACTGGGAGCCATTATTGAATCCCCAAATGATGTGGATAATCTACAAAAGGGCCTTACAGAAACAGATGCTTGGTGCCAGAGCCATGAGTTCAAGCTCAGTGCCAAGAAATGTATAGTTATCCCCTTTGGGAAAAAACATGTACCCATTAATTACCACATAGGTGGCAGTACACTAAACACCGAAAGTGTGATAAGAGACTTAGGGACACAGGTGGACAGTGGTCTAAACTTTGATAACCACATCGCCACAACAGTCAGGAAATCCTTCTATGTGGTGCACCTCATCACTAAGGGCTTTTCATCCAGAAAAAAGGAGGTCATTGTCCCACTGTACTCATCCCTCATTAGACCCATTATAGAATACAAAGCCCCACTTGGAATGTACCTCTCAAGACATCTGCAACAACTGGAAAGGCCACAGAAATACCTCACTAAAAGAATCACAGGCCTAAAGCAGATGCCCAATGCTGACCACCTTAAAAAACTCCAGCTATACTCTGTCGCATATCGTCTACTCAGAGGCGATCTCTGCTTAACATACAAGGCCATGTTAAACACAGAGCTGTTGGACATGCTACACTTAAAGAAATCCCAATCCCTCAGAGCCACACGCTCCATGGATCTAAACCTTGTCATCACAATAAACAAAACATGCTGGAGGGATAGGTTCCTGACCCAGAGACTCCCCAGACTCTGGAATAGACTGCCCATACATATCAAGCAGAGTGCCTCTTTGGCCCTGTTCAAAAGGAACCTTGACGATTGGATGGGAGAAAGGAAATTCACCCCGGGATCACTTCAGTCGCCCAGCTAGACAGGGGTTCAGGGAAGTAAATAGTGTGGGAAGAAATAGCCAGGGAATTGTTATGGCTAGGCTTGTATAGGCCCTAGGGCCAATAGCCTAGTACCAACCTATGAACAAATCTTTGAAAAACTGATCTAAATAATCTTGAATCCTGTTACAACAAGATTGTCAAGTTTGCACCAATGTCTCCCACAGGAGTTATCGTTGTACTGTCCTCTCTCAGCTCATTTGGCTAGAACTCCCTAACCTTCTTGCTCTCAACCAATTCACTGTGGTCCATAAGCTCCTTCACCAAACCAACTGCTGCCCTGCTCTATCCAGTCTAGTACAACATAAACAAAACTCCAGGCCCCTTCGATCCTCCAACAAACTGATGCGCTACAGGTCTCCCACTCTCACAACTATCCCGGTGACTGCCTCTATTCTAACAAAATTTCCAAACAATGGAATAACCTTCCTCAAAATATAGATAATAATCCACACTACCAAGACTTCAAACAACTACTACACAACTATCTGGCTACTCACTGGCTTTGCTCCTGTCATCCTGCAGGCTGACTACTAACAGTCTTTCTACAATCTTGTCTCCTCACCTCTCGCTGTTTCATTTGCCCTTCCCCCACTTCTACATCTTCTCTGTCTCCCACTGTCTTCTCTTGTTCACAGTAATCTACTCCTGTGTGGCACCACTTGAAGTACAATGAATTGATAACTGTGCTATGCTGGAAACTGTCATTTCAAGCCCCATTACTTGAGAGCTCAAGTACCTGTAATCACTAATGACTCTGTTATACACTGTAAGCTCAAGCCAATACAATCCTAGAAAGTTCTCTTAATTTAACATTAATCTGTATAATTTATATTTTGTAACACTATTGTTTGTACTTTGAACCTTTACACAAACCTGTGTTTGTTCACAACTAAGTGCTCTGTTCTAATATTTGTGCTTGTCTTGAATATCAAATGTAAATAAATGTGCTGTTTTTCTGGAGCTTTTCTCCCCTGGTCTCCTCTGAAAATGGGCCACTGGCCCAGTCAGACTATTTCCTGGTTAACAAATGTAATAAAAAAAATAAAATAAATAGACTCAAGAACAGAAGCTGACATTAAAAAAAGAATAATTACTAAGGCATATAAAATACTGCATGATAACTATAGGAATCAATTAGATAAGGTTAGATAAGATTGGGAAGAGAGATTGGATAAGCAATTCACAAACAAACAATGAGGGGATATATGTATGGATTCTCAGTATGGATTTAGGATCTTTGCTTGTAAGTGTAGAATCATGTTATAATTGCCAAATATGCCACTACCCACCCACACAGATCTCACCACTGCTCAGCTTTCTGACAGCTAAACTGGCTAGAGCTCCCCAAACTCTTATCACTCAATCAACTTACCTTAGCCCACAAAATAGTTAATCAACCTAGCAACTGCCCTGCTATTTTGAACTTAATCCAGCCTAGTAGTAATCTCATACCTCTCAGATCTGCTAATAAATCAATGCTAAAGGTTTCCCACTCCCACAACTTTCATGGTGACTCCTCCTATTCACACAGAATAACCAAACTCTGGAATACTCTTCCTGAGTCCTTAGCAAAGAATCTTAGGTTCATAGGTTCATAGGTTCATAGGTTTATACTAGGCTATCTGCCCAAAGGCATTTGCCTAGCCCAAAGTTTTGTGGCTTACGCCACCCCTTATGTTAAAAAATACTGTGCCCATTAGTTTGTTGTGCCTCTGTCCAGCAGTGACACAGAGATGATTCCCGGGGTAAACGATCTCCCATCCACCGGTCAAGATTTCTCTTGAACAGAGCCAGCGAGGTGCTCTGCCACACATGGACCGGGATTTTATTCCACAGCATAGGGAGTCTCTGGGTGACAAATCTATCCCTCCAGCATGTCCTATTTATATCCGTGCTAAGGTTTAAGTCACTTGCTCTAGTGGATCTGGTAGATTTGGATTTTTTGAGGTGGAGCATGTCCATTAATTCTGGGTTGGACATGGCCTTGTATGTCAGGCACAGGTCACCTCTGAGCAGACGGTATGTGACTGAATAGAGCTGCAGTTTCTTCAGTCTGGCAGCATATGACAGATTTTGGAGTCCCTTTATCCTTTTGGTGAGGAACTTTTGGGGTCTCTCCAATTGCTTCAGGTGTCGGGTGAGATACATCCCGAATGGGGCATTGTACTCTATCATTGGTCTGATAAGTGAAGAGTACAGGGGAACAATGACCTCACTTGATCTGGATGTGAATCCCTTCATGATCAGGTGGGCAATGTAGAAGGTCTTTCTAAACACTTTAGCAATGTGAGTGTCAAAAGAAAGGCCACTGTCAACCTGGGTCCCCAGGTCCCTGATAACCTCTTCTGTGCTTAGTGGATTGCCACCTATATGGTAGCTTGGGGTTACCTTGTTTTTCCCGAAGGGTATGACTATACATTTTTTGGCATTTAACTTCAGGCCATGGCTCTGGCACCAGCTATCAGTTTCCGTGAGACCCCTCTGAAGGATATCTGTGTCCGATGTACTTTCCACTATGGCCCAGTTTGCAGTCATCTGCAAACTTTGTCAGCCATAGTCCTCCTATGTTTGCCTGTACTTCTGAGAAGTAGATGCCGAACAACAGGGAGCCAAGGACTGAGCCCTGTGGGACACCACTTGTGACTGGCTTGGAGTCTGACATGGCGCCAGCAACTCTAACCCTGTGGGTTCTGTCCTTTAGCCAGTTTGCAACCCATCTTGTTACATATGGGTTTACATTTAAGCTGGTAAGTTTCTCTATAATACCCGAGTGGGGTATTGTGTCGAAAGCTTTTGCAAGGTCAAGGTAGGCTGTATGGACTGCCTTTCCCTCATCAATGGCCTTGGTGACTGTTTTGAAGAAGTCAACCAAGTTCAAAAGGCATGATCTGCCCTTGACAAAGCCAAACTGGGTCGGGTCCAATGTCTGAAAGTCCCCTATGTCTTTGTTTATGAGTTCCATTATGATCCTCTCCATAGCTTTGCAGACCAGGCTTGTTAAGCTTATGGGGCGGTAATTACCAGGGTCCATAGAGGCACCGCCTTTGTGGAGTGGGACCACAGTTGCCGTACGCCACTCCTTGGGCACGTATCCTGTGGTAAGGCTAAGATTAAACAGCTGCCTTATGTGCGGGTTTAGTTCCTCGTGGAGTTCGTGTAGCACACAGCCGGGGACACCATCCAGTCCCATTGATGCTGTGTTTTTAGCTTTAGAGAGAGCAGCTTTCACCTGCGCATTTGAGATGTCTGGGAGGCTACACTTCGCTGGGATAGTTATCTCTCCTTTTGGGGGGGGGGGTGAAGTTTGCACTGAACCTGTCTGCCAGTATGTTGGCAATGTCTGTGGGTTCAGTGATTTTTGTATCATTTTGGACTAATTCTGAGCATATCTGGGAGTTTCCACCCAGGTTTCTAACATAGCTGAAGAAGGCCTTATGATTGTCTTTTGAATCTATGGCAATTTTTCTCTCAAAGTTGGCCTTGGATGATTTTATGAGTGCTCGTATTTTTTTACTAATAATGATCAAGGGTGTCTTCTCTTTTATGGATTTTTCTCTATCATGTAACAGCTTTCTCCTCTTATTGTAAAGTTTGTTTATGGCTGGGGTCCACCAGACTAGACATTTGCCCTTGGTGGAAAGAGTCTTGGTTTTATTAGGGATTGCCTGATCCATGCAGTCCTGGAGGTGTTCGTAGAAGGCATTTGTAAGGGCTTCCGCAGCTTGGGTTGTGGTTTCCACTGGCTCGGGGGCCTTGAAGGATACCACACCAGTCTTGAGTAGTGTGAAGTTTGCTTTAGAGAAGTTCTTCACTGTGGTCTTTTTTGTTTGGGGTGGGGGCAGGATGTGGATTTCCAGTGAGATTAGTTTGTGATCTGATCTCACCAATGAGGGATATACTTCCGGTGTGGAGCATTTTGTCCCCATGTTTGTGATGATGAGATCTAGTATATTTTCTCCTCTTGTGGGAACGGTGACTAGTTGTTCCATGGCATTTGAATTTATGAACTCCAGGAACCTTTGGGCTAGAAAGTTGGGGCTTGAGTAATATTCCCAGTCTATATTCGGGTAGTTGAAGTCACCCAATATAATGGTGTTTGGAGATACATTTATACCCTCCAGTGTCTTCAGGAAGGCTGTGTGGGGTTCCTGAGTTTGAGAGGGTGGCCTGTAGCATGCTACAAATTGTAGAGCAGTTTTGCCTATGGTTAATTGCACCTGGATGGTTTCCGATGCTTTGTGCGTTGCCACCAACCTGGTGGTGTGGGTATCCTTGATGAATATGGATACACCCCCTCCTTTTGTGGTGTGGTCCGGGTTTTGGGGCCGGAACGCATGATATGAGGTAAAACCTGATAGTGCCGGGGTGCTCTCAGGAGCCTTGAACCAGGTTTCAGTCACACAGACATCGATGTTCTCCATACTGAGAAGGGCCTCGAGTGCGTGCATTTTGAGATTTAGACTTCTGGCATTGAGCAGCATTACCCTTAGTTTCTTCCCATTTTTGTTTTCTAGGGTGGTAGGTTTAGAATTTGAGCCTTGCCTAAAAAAGGCACTATGAGGGTGGCAAGAGCCTTAGCCAATATCCGGAATCCCAGGGGTGACAGGTGCAAGCCGTCCCTTGCGAAGCAGCGTGGCTTGTCAAGCATGTCATCCCAGGCAGACAGACACTGGATCCCCTTTGAATGACACCAGAAATTAAGCCAATTGTTAAAGCTGATCATCTTGTCTCTATGTTGTGGCATCATTCTTGGTGAAGGAAGGATACTGCTCAGGGTCAGGGTCATACCTGCCTGGGCTACATAATCAGAGAGCTCCTCTATGTCTCTTTTCATGTAGTCCAGGGAGGTACGTCTCAGGTCGTTCACACCAGCATGGACAATGACTGTGTCATATTTGTACTTGCTGTGGAGTGACCCGAGTGCTTGTGTTATGTGGTGGATTCTAGCGCCCGATAGGCAACTTACTGTGACCCTCTCCTTGTTCAGTCTGGTGAGTGGGACGTCAGTGTGTCTGACTATGGAGTCACCTATGACAAGTATGTTTGGTGTTGTATTTGGCCTTAAGGGCTGTGACTGCTTTGCACACTGATTTTGTGGTTTATGTGTTGCCTGTGGTGTGTCATGAGGTGGCAGTTGCTTGGGTGTCTGCTTTGGAGGCCTCTGCTGTTTAGGTAAATTTTTGCTCAGAGCCTCCGAGTATGACTTTGTGTGTTTATGTGTTTGATTCATTGTTGTGATAGCTTTATGTGAGACTGGTTTTGTGGTGTGTGTAGTTGCCTTCTCCTCCTGTCTGGTCTTGCCAGTCCTGAGTTGAGAGAGCTCAGCCTCCAGTTTGGCTAAATAGCTGCATCTCTCGCAAGTATTTGTGTTATGTGGGAGGAGGAGAGGGTTGTCTGTGTACATGAGGCAATTGTAACATTGCCTCAATATTCCCAAATTCACCAACTGGACAGGAGAGGCGCCAGCATCTGGCCCTTCGACATGCCAGAGAAATTAAGAAGTTAGGGGTGTAACTGAATAAGAGAGGACTTAGTAAGGAAGTGGGTACTCCTGGGGGGGGTTTGCTAGTGAGGGACTTTGTATAATACAGAAGTGCTAAACCTGAAAAGAAGATGCTTTTAAGACAAGTGCTGAGCTTTTTTTTTTTTTTTTTTTTTTGAGGGGAAAAAAAAAAAAAAAAAAAAGCTTTTAGGAACAAGTGCTGCGCTTTTTAGTTAAGGGATATACTGTTTAGATTACTAGTAGAGCAGTTCAAAAGGGAAAAAAATGAAGAACAGACTTTATGGAGCCAGAAAAAGTTTAACCTTGTTAAACCAGCGCTGCCCGATGCTGCTCTAGTGGCAACTCCGCGCTAAATTGCGCGATAGCACTCTAAAGCGTGCTTGATAGCAGGGGCTGGAAAGAGCCAGGAATTGACCCAAAATGGCCAATAAAACTACAGTTTCAAGTCAGTAACCACTCCCACGGGGGGCAGGGAAGCAGCTCAATGTTTTAACCACCATGAGTTCAAACTTCACCTGAAGGATTACCTTGCTAGTCATTGGCTGTGTTCTTGCCATACTCCAGGCTAATTCTTTCACGTTTCCATTACTCTTACCCTCTGTTGCTCCACCTAAACCTTTTTTCCTGTTTCCTAATAGCTACACCTTTCTCCCTTTTACATCTCCAACTGCAATTTCTCATTGCTTATTGACAGCACTCTTGTCATACATCAGGCAAATTTCTTACCCACCCCCATTATTATTCCCACCTTCTTGACCACTTCAACATACTATATTTCCTGATGTTTCTAGCTACCCCTGTCCACTCTTCATCTCCAACTAAAGTTCACAATTTTCACTTAACTTTGCTTAAGTTTCTTCAAATCCTTAACACTCAGTTCTTGATAATCTACATATATCTCTCACTATTCATACGTCTTTTTATATGTACTTTGCTCCCAACTGTAATTGTCTGAACAATCTGTCTCTGATCTGAGTTTTATATTTTCTTTGTACATATTTTTAGATGTATTTTTATTGTCTGTTACTTTAATTTGTTATCAGTATATAAATTACTACGCTTTGTTTATTTGTTTGTATTGTACTACTTCTGGAGCTTTTCTCCCCGGGTGTCCTGGCCCAGTCAGACACTACCCGGTTAACAAATGTAATAAATAAAATAAAGTGCTTGCATAGGTATTTTTATACCCCAAAGATTTTTTCCTCAGGTAGATTGCAAATGTTGACGATGTGATGGAGAAGAAAAACATAAATTGCGAGTATATTTTTGGGGAGTGCAATGAGTTGGCAGACTTTTAAAAAATCTCTGCAGACTACTTTAATGGAAATAATAGGTGAGCAAATTTGTGTAACTAAGGAAATTATTTGTTTTTTACTTATAATACAGAATTGGAATCACCAGGACATATTAAGGCCTTGCTGAATTTAACTCTGGTGGCTGCCGAAAAGCAATTACTAGAACATAGAAATCAAAGTCTAAACTAACTGTGATAGAAATAGTGGATATAGTAACAGAGATAAAACAACTGGAAATGGGATGTTTAGAAAAGGGTAGGCGCAAATTACCTTGAAAAAATAGAAATTGAGGGAGCAATACATGCAGAATAATGTTTCGGAAGAATGACGTTTAAGGGAAGGCAGGAATTGAATGAGCTTTGTAATGCTTGATTGACAATGACTGACTACATTATAAGTGATGCATAACATTTGCAACTGAAAATGTAAATATGGTTTGTTTTCATTTATATAAATGTGTGATTGGCTATGTTATCAGTGATAATTCAATAAAGATGTTTCCTGATTAAAAAAAATAGTTTTCTCTGAAATTACCTGAAGTACCAACTCTTAAAATCCCTGTCAAAGGCTAAAAGTAATACTTCCATGGGACCAGACAACATGCCCGGCTACATCCTTATCAGTGCCGAGTAAGTATTATCTGAGCCTTGTGCAGTATTTGTATCTCACACATTCTTCCTTTTCTCGCTGAGAATAAATACATCTCTCATTTATGTGTGCTAACTTTAGAAATACCTGTTTAACTTCATATAGAAAGGTATGGATTTAACCTCCATGAATCCTGCTACATATAACAGCCATTTGCATTCCCTCTGTATGTTTACCTTTCTCTCTGTTGTTGTACTTCAGACAAACTCACCTACTACTTACCTTAATCCCTCTGTTTGTCTTGACATGTTAAAATCATGTCTATTCTAAGTATAATACCACATTAGTATCCTTTTATTTCACATATTCTATTATGATTTATTAAATGAATTACTTATTTGAAGCCTGGTTTGTCACATTTTGAATTTCTTTAAGTAACCTTTTGCTACTTGTTTCTTCAGGTAATAATATGACTCATTAAACAAACATGGCACAGTAAACATGTCACTTCACATTTCAAGCTGAAGCCTGAATAAGTCAGTTGTGTTTCTACACTCTAAAATTTGTTTGGTAATATACATATGTTGTGCATATTATAAAAATCATATATACATTCTGCACACATTATGAAATTATCTGGTAAATGGTCTGCTAATTCATACAATTTATTTTTTTATAAAAACAAATATTAAAAAAGGACATTTATAAATCAGAATTTTCCTCTACATGATGACAGATGACCTTTACTCACTCTGCTGTCTCTTGAAGGTCAATAGGGTCTGGTATGCACAGCGCACAAACTGAAAGCTGTAACACTGGTGACATCTTTATGTGTTTAGAAGTTTGAAGAACAGTTATTTTGCAGATAGAAATGTGAGCTCACACTCGCTGGAACTGTCTGCGGAGAAAAATGAAGCCTCTTTATTTTCTTACAAACTGTCTGTCAAAACATTCAAAGGTCTATTTTATTATCTGGTAGGAATGATTATAGGGGAGCCATTCTCTTTACGTTTTGCAACTTACCTTCTGTCTGTTCTGCTGCATCAGATATTTTACAGGCAGATGAGATTAACAAGCCAGGTTCTTTTTATAAAGCTGTCACTGCCAATATAAATATTCATAACACTGTATCTCAAAGTAAGTTTGTACTGTGATCAGCTAATGTTCAGTTCTACAGACTGTAGATACATATTGGCAGATGTTTGAATGGGAGGGGTGGGGAGTGGTATAATGTTTAAGGTGCTTCATAGACACAAGGTGCAGGGTTTGATTCTCACCTTTGAAAGAGAAACTGAATAGGTTTAAATAGCCCTCAAGGCCAACTAGACTAGTGTTTTTCTATCAGACATAAAAATAATGTTTTGAAAAAAGTTTTATTTTCTTGAATAGAATTACCCACTTGAGGGAATCATTGCAAACGCAAACTGAAGCAAATGTAAAATGGTGGACTATGAAGACTAACTTACATACATGAAACAAAGTGCTTTCACCTTAGGTCGTACCTTCTTGAATGTTATTTCCTATGATAACTCATACCTTGTAACTGACAACAATATTATGCAATAATCCATTTCTTTCGTCATCTAAATGACAGGTCAGACTGCTGTACCCTAGGAAGTTCTCTGTACTTTTAAGAATGTTTCCAATGATCACATGCTGTAACACTCAGTAATTGTCCTTTACAAAATTTATAATAAAGGCAAGGTCAGAAAATACTATGGCAGATTGTCTCATGTTTCCAGCTCTTTTTGTTAAACAATGTTCCATAACACCCTTTTGTTTATTAATTTATGAAGTAAAGCTGTACATTCGTATGTAATCCTGCAAAACACAGTTGTAGTATATCTTAAAACAATTATGACAGAAACAAATATGTTTTCTTGCCTAACTTCCTTAGAAATAATGTCTGAAATATTTTATTTATTTTTTATTTATTTATTTTATTTTATTGCATTTGTTTACCAGGAAAGTCCACTAGGCCTAAAAGAACTCATTTTCAGTCACGGCCCAGGGAGAAAAGCTCCGACAAGAATATAGATACAGAAAAAAATTAAACATTAATTGGTACAGAAGTAGAAATAGTGTTATTAATAGTGATTACAGTAATAGATACAGAATATATAGATAAAAGCAGAAATCTAGTTGGTTTAATTTCAGTAATATATACGGACTATATACATAAAAGCAGGAATTTAGCTGGATGCCAGATAAATTCAATCAGAGAGGTATAAACAGAGGTATATTAATCAACATTATTGTACCAGAATCCACAAGTGATGAAAAAATAATAAATATGGAGAAAATATCATCAGTCAGCAACAGCAAAAAGCACAGGAGTTTAGTTATAATATAAGGAGAAGGAAGATGTTAGGTTATAGGTTAACCTATAAACATAGGTTATTTCTGTTAGAGAACATCCATAATGACACTTATATGATGTATTTCATCATGTTAACATCTGGTTGGGCATGTTCACATTTAGCTTCAACCAGCAGCCTTGAAGAACATGTTATACATCTTTCTGTACCATGCTGGAGTCTGGTAGAACAATGCAGATTCTATAAGATGAATCACATGCCAGTCTAATAAGCAGATGGTGATCAGAGTGTGAAAGCATCTTAACCAAAGGATTCAGTTGATATGAATCACTGAAAGCACTTTGCTAAACTTTTATTTTATCTTATAATTAATGATCAAACCCTAATTGTCAAAGTTCCTATTCATCAAAAGACCTAAACATTGAATTTAAATTCATTGAATTGTTTTAGTTGGCCAACACTGTGAATGTTAAATATGCTGTGACAGTAAACTGTAAATAATAAAGTCCAATAACACCATCTGTGACTTTAGCAACAAAACGTGACTTTAAAAAGAACAGTGAGTGATGCACAAGGCTTGGCAATGTAGTAGAACAGTACCTCTCCTGGTGTGCAGTAGCAAGTCCTACCTAAAACCCTGCCTGCCACCCAACACTCGCTGATGTGTTGGAGTAACGAATGCACATTCATGCTGATGTCTTCAATGGCCGCATGAATAAAAAGGATATTTTTTTATGTTTTTGCAGGGGGGCTGTGTCCCCTTGTGCCCCCCACACCCCCTGCAAATTAAATATACCAACTCCGAGATCACACTACAGTGATTTAATAGGTCAATCCTGGGCAGTTAGCATCTAAATCACACAATCCACACACACTTTTGAGAAGAAAGCCCTGGGATGTGCTGTTTTACTGCTAAGCCCAAGGCTTATTTAATACAGATGTTTAAACCTTTAATACAAGAGCTACTGCTTTCAAATATGATTCAATATCATATTTATCTCTGTTTTAAATGACAGCCTGGAGATGTCGCTGCCGTACTATAGTTTTACTCCAGGTATGCTCTCTGATGTTGTGGCCATTGCTGTAAAGTGCACACTGCCTTATGCATAATGACCTTCTCATTAAGCAGGTCTTATAAAGCCCATTCAATTAAACATTCTCATAACTTGAAGAAATTACATTTACATGCTATAAAAAAAATAAAAATAGTTTACAAATAAATATCACCTTTTTATGTTAATGTAAAGGAAGTTTTCTTTAGTTACCATTTAATGACACAATTTTACATACAACTTCTAAACATCTGGGCCCTAATTCTTTACTCAGTGACATTATACGCAACATTTCTTTCAGGATGGCCAACTAAAACAATTTGATGAGTTTAAATTTGATGTTTAGGTCATTTGCTGAATAGGGACTTCAACAATTAGAGTTTGACGATTAGTTATTTGATAAATAAAAGTTTGACCAAGTGATATAGACCCTGTTTGCACCCCTTCACTATTTCTTTTCCAACACAACCTGAGACATTGTTTCTGACGGTTAGTACTATCAACAGGTTCCATAGGTACTTTTGCTAGTACTTTGCCAGACATAGATACAACTTCATTTTTATCATATTCTAAGGTATATACTGCCATGACTGACTATCCACATTGTCCCATGATGCATGCAGACCATTTTTGCAAATCACATCTACAATATTTGCACTGTGGTTTCTGCTCCAAGCCCACATGTTTTTAGCTTGTCTCTGACCTTCCATAAGTTTAACACCTGTCTGTCCTCATTCATCTATCTCTTACCTCTCACCATACTGACACCTTGATGAGGTTTCCTGTTATGAACATGGTCTACATGGCCCATTGACTGTTGTTAAACAGGCATTGATGCCACTCCAAATATTAGTCTGTCTGGAAATTAAATATAAGTATTCTCAATGAAGTCCCTTCCAATCCCATGTGTGCATATGAATGTTCTATGGTAACTTTTAAAAATGTTTTCCCATCCTATTTGGTATGAAGCTGTATTTAGAGTTTTTGCAGGGGGTGCTGCATTGTCCTTAACAATGGACTCACGGCATTGAAATCTCCAGATATACAAGCATAGCTTGATTACCTTTTCTAACAGTAATATGGATGTGCACCATTCATTGCTCTTCACTGCAGTAAACCCCCCACATTCCAACCTCATTCAGTTCACCTTGCTGCTCTTGGCGCACTGCATAGCATTGGTTTGTTGCTCTTGGCGTACTGCATAGCATTGGTTTGTTGCTCTTGGCGTACTGCATAGCATTGGTTTGTTGCTCTTGGCGCACTGCATAGCATTGGTTTGTAGTTCAATGTTTGTCTTTATACCTTTTGATTTTCCGTTGGTTTTGGTAAAATACTGCACATTTTTTTAATAATAGCATGAAGACTTGTCATATTTAGTAAATTTATGACGGCTATCAGCTTACTTCTGCAGTTTCTTAATGGAGTACCAGTTCATTCCATCCTTTTATTAATTTTCTGCCACAAAATGCTGTTTTCCTCTTTAGCAGATGCATAAAACTGGGTATAGTTTTGGTTTTCCTACCCACCACCTAAACTGTTCTAAGCATAGGGTGTTCATGTGACCTGCACTTTCAGAATAAAGTACTTATGCTTAGGGATGCTTAGCCCCCAATTATTCATGCTAATTTCATTTTTTGAGGGTGGGTCCCAACTAAGTTAATACAAATAGAATTCATAGAAAATGTCGTCCTCAGAATTGTCTTACACAGACACACACACACACAGACACACACAGACACACACACACACACACACACACACACACACACACACACACACACACACACACACACACACACACACACACACACACATTCACATTAAATTTCCGAACTTACACTATCTGTTTCAGAGATAAGTATTGTAAAAGAACACCTAAAGTGTAACGTTTGCATTTTTTATTCATGTGCCATTTGCACAGTTACATTCCCGTTGTGGAAACTTTTTCACTTCCATAATACTGCAGTAACATTTACATTTATACAGTGCTAACTGTGAGAATAATTATAGGTGTATAGGTAGGTACTAGGCTATCGGCCCTGGGGCCTATACAAGCCCAGCCAAAAAGGTACCCTGGCTTTTGCCACCCAAGAAAATTATTTTCCTGTGCCACTGTTGAGCAGAGCCACAGAGGTGATTCCCGGGGTGAATTTCCTATTTCCCATCCAATCATCAAGATTTTTCTTGAAGAGTGCTAATGAGGAGCTTTGTTTGATATAGATAGCTAGTTTATTCCAGAGTATGAGAAGTCTCTGGGACAGGAATCTATCCCTCCAGCATGTTCTGTTTATTGTGGTGACAAGGTTTAGGTCCCTAGAGCGTGTGGCTCGGAGGGATTGGGATTTCTTTAAATGGAGCATGTCCAACAGCTCTGGGTTTGACATAGCTTTGTATGTCAGGCAGAGATCACCTCTGAGTAGGCGATATGCGACGGAGTAAAGCTGGAGTTTTTTGAGACGGTCTGCGTAGGGCATCTGTTTGAGGCTGGTAATCCTTTGTGAGGTATTTCTGATGCCTTTCCAGTTGTTGTAGATGTCTTGTGAGGTACATACCAAAAGGGGCGTTGTACTCTATAATGGGTCTAATGAGTGATGGGTAGAGGGGAAAAAATGACTTCTTTTTTTCTGGATGAGAAACCTTTTGTGATGAGATGTGCCACATAGAAGGATTTCCTGACTACTGTGGCAATGTGATTATCAAAGGAGAGACTACTGTCCACCTGTGTCCCAAGGTCTCTTATCACACTTTCGGTGTTAAGTATACTACCGCCTATGTTGTAGTTAATGGATACAGATTTTTACCAAAGGGGATGACAATGCACATTTTGGCATTGAGCTTGAGGCCATGGCTTTGACACCAGGCATCTGTCTCAGTGAGGCCCTTTTGTAGGATGTCCACATTGTTAAGAGTTTTGATTATGGCTTCTAGTTTGCAGTCATCTGTGAACTTTATTAGCCAAAGACCTTCTGTGTTAGCCTGTACTTCAGAGAAGTAGATACCAAACAAGAGAGGATCCAGGACTGAGCCCTGTGGTACTCCACTTGTCGCTGGCCTGAAGTCAGATTTGGAGTCTGCTACTTTCACAGTGTGGGTTCTGTCAGTGAGTCAGTTGGCAACCCATCTTGTGACATAGGGATTTATACCTAGTTTAGTGCGTTTATCTATAATTCTAGAGTGGGAGATGGTGTTGAAAGCCTTGGCGAGATCTAGATAGGCTGTGTGAACCACCTTACCCTTGTCTACGCCTTTGGTGATTGCTTCAAAGATGTCTATCAGGTTTAGGAGACATGATCTGCCTTTTACAAACCCGAACTGGGTGGGGTCCAGAATTTGGAGATTACCAATGTCTTTGTTTATAAGTTCCATGATGATACATTCCATGGCCTTGCAGACCAGGCTCATCAGGCTAATGGAGCGGTAGTTCCCGGGGTCCGTGGTGGCTCCCCCCTTGTGGAGTGGGATAACCATCACTGTGCACCATTCAGCAGGCACAAAGCCTGATGTGAGGCTATGACTGAACATGGTACTTAGGTGGGTGCCAGCTCATTCTGTAGTTTGTGTAGAATGCAGCCTGGGATGTTGTCTGGTCCCATGGATGCTGTGTTCTTGGCTTTGGAGAGTGTGATTTTTACCTGTGCAGCCATGATTACAGGAACTTTGCATTTTTCTGGTATAGAGATGGGCTCTTTAGGGAGTGAGAGGGTGGTAAAGTTAGCACTGAATGTATCTGCTAGGATGTTGGCAATGTCAGTTGGGTCTGTATATTTAGTGCCATTGTGCTGCAACTCAGAGCAGATCTGAATGTTGCCATTGAGATTTTTGACATAGCTATAGAATGCTTTGTGGTTGTCTTTAGAATCAGTGGCGATTTTGTTTTTGTAACTAGCTTTGGAGGATTTTATCAGGGATCGCAGCTTCTTACTGAGGCTGACCAGGAGCTCCTCCAGTCATGGGATTTTACTCTCTTTTGCAACAGTTTCTACCTTCTGTTGTACAGTTTGTTTATGGCAGGGGACCACCAGATTGGCTTCCTTTTTTTGGAGGATAGCATCTTGGTTCTGTTTGGGATGGCACGATCCATGCACTCATGTAAGTGCTTATAAAATGCAATTGTGTAGGATTCCGTAGTCGTAACTATACTGTCCATCTGCATGGGTGTCATGAAGTTTACCACTTCTGTCTTAAGAAGCATGAAGTTGGCTTTGGAGAAATTTTTTACCATGGTTTCCTTAATGGGGGGGGGGGCAGGATGTGGATATCTAGGGTAATTAGCTTATGGTCAGATCAGACCAATGAGGCATTGACTTCAGGTGTGGAACACCGGTCACTCATGTTGGTAATGATTAGATCTAGGATATTGTTGCCCTTGGTGGGGGTGTGGATAAGTTAATCCAGGGCATTGGAGTTTATGAATTCCAGAAAGCGTTGAGCAAAGGAGTTGGTAAATTAGTAGTTTTCCCAGTTAATGGTGGGGTAGTTGAAATCACCCATTATTGGGGTGTTTGGTTGAACCCTAATATTTTCCAGTACATCAAGAAAAGAGGAGTGGGAATCCTGGGGCATGGTGGGGGATCTGTAGCAAGCTACAATTTGGATTGCAGTTTTGCCCAGAGTTAGTTGCACTTGGATAACCTCGGCTGCATTATGCTGAGCAACTAGCCTGTGGATATCCTTAATGAATATGGACACACTTCCACCTTTGGTGTTCCAGTCCAGGTTACATGGCCAAAAAGTGTGGTATGAGTTACAGCCTGGTAGTGCAGGGGTGCTCTCTGGAGCCTTGAACCAGGTCACAGTCACTGCACAGGTATTGATGTTCTCCATTTTAAGGAGTGCCTCGAGTGAGTGCATTATTCATATTATTGCATAAAAAATCACTAATAAAAAAGTTGTGTATCATCCTCCCTGTTCATTATTTTCCAATTACACATTATATCAATATGGCCATTTCATGGCGTTTTCTACAATCATTTTGTTTAAAGCAGCCCCTATTAGCTTTGTGTGATGGCCTGCCACTTGTGAAACTTGCTTACTTACTGGGAGAATAAACACAGAATCTAACAGTACACTACACCACATCTTGTTGTAACTCTAGTGGCATTGTACACTTTTTCCATTGATACCGCTGTGTTTAAGGCTTGCTTAAGCGACACACATTATTTTAGAAAGCTGTTGTTTTGTATGCTTTAACAACATATACTTAGTTCACTGAGTCCTTCTCCAAATTTGCAGTTCTCAGCTAGGCATGTACAATATTGCAATGCACCCTAGAATGCTTTAATATCTCATCTGACTGCTCTTGTGAAACTTGCATTCTCCAGAGGTGATAGTTTTGATTCAAACATTTCTTCAAAGGCTATACTATTTCTTTGAATGACTTTTCAGATAGTTTAGTTGGCACCACAAAGTAACCCAACAATCTACAGGTTTTAGCATCCATTATGTTTAATAACAATGACACTTTTCTACATTATGGAATTTATCCTGCTAAATAGTATAGTTCTCCTATCCCACTATAAGTTATCCATTCATCCCTGGTAACAATAACAGTATCAGTAAAGTAATAAGTACTTTATGGACGAGAGGGACAATATAAATACAATATTAAGCATGCAGAAATATTGTGACAACATCAAAGAAGTTAGTCTAACATAGTGGGAGCATATCTAATACAAAATCCATCGCACAAAAATATTGTAACAACACAGTAGAAGTCTATCTACCAAAGTAGGAAACTCTAATATCAAGGTGTATACAATTTTATTTACAGAGTTATCATAGGTTAATCAGGCTGAGATGACAGGGTGATGAAGGGGATAGTGTAAGACAGGTAGAAGAGGGAGAGAAATACAGTAAATGGAGGACTGTGCCATGAGGGTAGGGAAGTACTGCAGATGAGGATACAAGCTAAACAAGCGTACAGATAGAGGTTTATCTAGCATGGATGTCAAAGCATTATGTTACAAGTTGAATGTATGGTGGTAGGACAGAGTGAGTTTAGAGGGGTTACGGCTTTTGCAGAAAAGCATTTACAAGCAGCTCTTGTATGTAAAAATGTCTTGAACTGATGTTTAAAACTGGTGAAGGATGTAATGTTTGTCAGGTTTGCAGGAAGTGATTCTAATGACTTAGGTGCCTTTGCTGAGAAGATGTGGTCAATGAAGCAGAGTTTTGTGAGAGGGGGTGGCAAGAAAGAAAGGAAGATTGTGATCCAGGATTGTACAAAGTGCTTCTGTGAGACAGTCAGCTGGAGAAGAAATGAAGGACTCCTGGTGTAAGACTTTGTGGATTAGGCACAGTAGCGGGAATGTGCATCTATCACTTACAGGAAAGCATTTGTTTTGGAGAGTGGTGTTCTCTTTGGATAGCTAATGTGATAAATCTATAGAACTGATTGGATAGGGTTTGTAGACTTTAATGGTCCATCTCTGGGACTGTGGCAACAAAAAGGAGGCCGTAGTTTGGCTCTGGTGCAAGAAGTCCTTTTCCATTCTCTAGTTTACCTTTATGTGATAGGAAATGTGACCTTTTTAACCCAGAAAAGAAGGGTGTTTACTTTAAGTTTAGTATTGTTGATGTGAAATTGAAAGCTCACTGAGTTGTTCATCCAGATGTTAAGCAGTGATTTGTCCATCCAGATGTTACGATATTTGAAGTATGGTGTAGTTTCTAAGAGATTTTTGATGTTATGCCATTTTGCCCAATTTTGTCACACTATGGAGAGATTTTTGTCTTCTGCCAAAGATCATGCTTTTATTTTTTTAATTGTTCAATGTGAGGTTCTTGTGTCACAGCCATAGTGACAGTGAATTTAGGTCTTTTTCAAGTTGTTTTTGATGGTAAAGTGGGAGGGATGGGATGTGTAGATTACCATATTGTGGGAAGGGTAGGATCTGTAGATTACCAAATTATAGGAGGGGTATGATCTGTAGATTACCACATTGTGGGAGGGGTGGGATGTACAGATTACCATATATATCATCTGCATCCCATAAGGATTGGGTGTTAAGACAGGTGAGCTGGGGCAGTTAATGAATAGTGAGAATCGTAGGGGTGAGAGACCGATCTTTGGGGTACTCCTTTTGCAAGGGGACATTAGAGAGATGATGAGTTCATTTGTACTTTAAAATGTCTGTCTGCCTGTCTGTCCAACTATAGGAAAACCATTGAACTGGGGAGGAAATCTTTACTTATGTCTAATTTAAAAAGAGAGTTAAGGAGTTGTGAATGGTCTACCAGGTTAAAGGGCTTGGGTAAGTCTATAATGACTACATTGGAAAGGTAGCCTTTGCCCATGTTCCTTAGAATATTGTCCATGTTGGTGTGGGAGACCATGCTGTATATTTTGATGTAGTCAATGAGTTGGGTGAATATGAGTTTTTCCAGGATTTTTCCTAGGGTTGAAAGGATAGTGAGTGGCCTGAATTCTTTTGCATCTTTTGAGGTTAGAGATTTTTGGTAGTGGTTTAAGAATGGATCCTTTTTTTAATTTCTCCAAGTCTTTTGGGTTTCTAATACCATGACAGGAATGGACCCCATTCCTAAGTCGAAGTACATTTAAAGTTCATGAAATTAGTACTGTTTCACTCTTTGATGTCAGCCAAAAATGCACTTCGTAGCACCCGCAGCATGCCCAGTAATGACTCCTTCTGCAATTCGTACGGAGTTACACATATTGGGAGCATATATAAATATGACTGTAGACTCTTTTTTATAAGACCCATTGCTCTTACTACTATTGGAACTATCTGGGTATCTTTCTTCCCACATTGCTCTTTTTCTGCTTGCAAATCCTGATATTTTATAACTTTGTCTCTCTCTGTACACAGGATACTGTATGCACTGGGTGCAGTGATTTCAACGATCAATGCTATTTTTGTTTTGTTTTCTTGGACCACTATATCCCTTCTATATGATGGGCATTATGTTGTTTGTGATGCATGTATTATATAACTGGGGGAGTGATGGTATAATGTGTTCTTTACAGAGAATGATAAACCAAGGAAGTACGTTGTCTAAACCAGGAGGCAGGAGTATCTAAAAGTGTTTGATCTACATGTTTTGGATATCCTTAGTGCTTTTTTGTAGTAGAAAAGAGAAGTATAAAGGGTAGAGGGATTGGGAAAAGTTGATGGGGAATTTGGAGGGTATATGGAAAGGAGGGACATTAAGTAATCATGTGCTAGCAGTGGGCCTGTTAACATGGTGATGGTCTTTAATTTTCTAGGCTGTTTTGTTGTGATTCCCCTGTAATACTATTTTTTATTTTTTATTTATTTAACATTTTATTAACTGGGAAAGTCTGACTTGGAACAAAGCCAATTTTCAGCAGAGGCCCAGGGAGAAATGCTCCAGACGCATGTCTTTTTAATGTGGGAGGAAACCGGAGTACCCAGAGGAAACCCACACGAATGCAGGGAGGACATGCAGACTCTACACAGAAGGCACCCCAGCCGAGAACTGAACCGGAGAACCTCTTGCTTTGAGGCGACAATGCTACCACTGCGCCGTCCATATTGACAAGGTTCCAGAGTGGTTTTGTGTTGTATTGGAGGGTGTGCTGTTGATGCAGGGGAAAGTTGGCCTTCCAGGAGGACCAAGCTTTTTTTCTGAGTTTGCAGACGGATTTACACTCTGGGGGTAGCCATTTGTTTGAAGTACTCTTAAGAAGTCTGGTAAGTTCAGGGAAGTGTCCTTCCTTTAGTTATAGTGGTTTGTTGAGTAATGTGGCTAGTCTCTGGGGTGCTTTCTGATAGGATGGAGTTTCAGGATGTATTCATTAGGTTGTTTAGTAGTGATGAACTGTTGTTTTGGGATTTGGGGCTGAAGATGATTATGTTAGCTAGGAGTACTAGTTTGTCAGGGGTTAAAGAGAATATAATGGGGCAGCAGTAAATAAGGGACAGCAGAAACATGATAATGTTGTTGAGTTTTGTTTGGGATGTCTGTAATTGAAATGGACGAGGAGGGAGTGGTTACCTGAGATTATATTTGATTTAGTTAGTTGTTTACTTATTTGAGTGAATCCATTGGCAGAGAGTAATTCAATTGTATCTTGGTTTAAAAGGCAGAGGATTTATGTTGAAGTCACCAGTTAGTACTGTGTCTTTGATTGACCTAGTGGACAGGAGGCATTAATGTAAAAGTTTTTTATATTTGGTAGGGTTGTAGTGGGGCATAGGCAGTGATTAGTGGCAGAGGAGAGGATCTTTTAACTCTCACTGCTAGCCATTTGGGGTCATGACCACTGAAACAGATGATCTGATGTTGTTAATCTTCATTCATTCCTTACTGGTGGTTATCGGTTCTGTTCTCTGAACTGAGCGGCCAACATCAAGCTCACGTCAGCCAAAAACTCTCAAGCCAAGGTCCTACCCAGAATACTTTACTCCCTGTTACTTCAGATCTTGTTTGCTGCATTGCTGAACAGCCTTGTCAAGCTACTCTCTCAGCTAAGTGTCTAATTTTTTGACAGTTTATATATATTGTTATTACTCTAAAATTTTCTCAAACATTTATTCTGATTTTTCCTACCCTATCACACACTTTAGATGCTCTCCCTTTAGTTTTTCCCTTTATTACCTTTTTTTCCTTACTTTGTGGTGATTCTCCATTACCATCATTGGTAATCCTTCTTTTTCTCCTTTTACTCTTTTCTTGGGTAGCTGTTATTCTTCCTTTTGCTACTGTGCTTCTTCTCCATATCAGCTATGTCGGATAAGAAAAGTTCCATTGGATTTAAGCAGTGTAAGGATTGCAGCCATAAGTTACCGCTTTCCGATGGCCATGACTTATGTGTCTACTATCTTAATGTCTCCCACTTGACTGTAGATCCTCCGTGTGGGATCTGTAAAAACGTCTCTACCAGGACTCTCAACGAGAGGAAGAATAAGTTAATTTTGAAAGGTCTCCTCAAGTCTCCTTTCTCTGAGGCCATTTCTGGGTCTGAGGGCTCACCCCCTCCTGTTAAATCCCGCAAGAGGTGCTCTTCCTCTTTTTCATCAAAGTCACTCCCTTCTTCTCCCTCTGGAGACCATAGGGAGTCGACTTACAAGAAGGTGAAATTGATTACTACTCCAGCGCTGCCACCTGTGACCCTGTCTGCCCCAGGTTCGGCACTGCCCCAAATGATCCTGACTACAGTCATGTCTCCCTTATCGATATCAACACCGGAGTTCCCAGTGCAGACAACTATGGTTCTGACAGTTCTGTTGCCTTAACGGCATCGTCAATACAGGTTCAGTCCCCTTCAGCACCGTTGGTACAGTCACCTTCAGCTCCACGTATGACTCTTTTGTACTCCACGGCACAGACTTTTTCGGCACCGACGTGTACTTCAGTGCAGTCCTTCTCTGCACTGTCCTTATTGCTGGTGCAGACACTTTCCACTATGGCACCATACCCTTTGGGGCAGACATTTGCCTTTATGGTGCAGACACCTTCAACTACCATGGCTCTGACATCTTCAGCGCAGACTTTTTCCACACCATTTTCTTTAGTGCAGACTTCCTCAGTTCTGAGTTCTGCACCTATTGAATTAGCAAGGACCAAATATTCCCCTTCAGTGGATCCTTTTGCAAGCAGTCAGTATAGTCCTTTCCTGGAAAGGCCAGAATTGCCATCAGCCTTCAGCATGAGGTCAACCAAGAGTATTTCTGAGCAGGATGTGTTGTGGCTTGTTGATCAGTTGCTTGTGGCCAGAGGTCTCTCTCAACCAAAGTCCAAGTTCCCTCATTCAGGTGAGCACATTTTGCCTCAAACCCCTACATATACTCCTCCTTCGACTTCCACCCAAGTCTCGAAGCCTATTACTCCAACAGCAGCTTCCCTCTCTCCCTCAGACTCCAATAGTGGATCTCACTTTGGAACCAGAGTCATCCTTGTGGCCTTCGGTGCATTGGGCATCGAGCTCTTCTCAGGCCAGTGGCTGTGCCATTGGGGAGGGCATTCCTGTCTCCATGCCGATTTTTTCTATGGCACCTTCTAGGGATGCTCTCTCTCTCTTATGGTTCACGGCCCCTCTTGAGACTCCTGGTCTGGGGCAGGCTCATCGGGCCAGGGTGTGACCCCAGTTCAAGGGTTGTCATGCTTGGTTCCAGGCTCCAATCCCTCCTTGGGTGGGCCAGCCTTCTAGGCCATGTAGAGGATGCTTTCCTCCGCTGGCAAAGCTCATTTGTCAAAGTCATCTCCCCCCTCTGTGCTGCAGCTGCCACAAGCTTCAACTCCTGGACACTGGGCAGAAGAACCTCAGGTCTCTCCTCCTCAGTCTTCCCCAGAGCCTCCCACTGAGGAAGTACCCCACAAAGCATCATGTAAGAGGAAGCACATGGAGTCCACCGAGGAGTCATTGACTGAAGATATAGATTTTGATGATGAGGAAGGGTTCCCACGGTCACCCTCTGATGAGGTGTCTTTTGGTGACATCCTTGAGATACTTAGACAGAGGGGTGACTGGAAGCCCTCTAATCCTTGCTCTGAGGAATCTGTATTCCTGCAGACTTTTCGTGCCCGGCCCCCTACCTCCTGGGTCACCCCGTCTGCCGATGAGCTCATCCAGCTCATCGTGCAGTGCGCATGGAAGGCTCCTGATACCATGGAAGTGATAACTAAGAGGCCAGATAAAATATTATCGACCCCTGCCAAGCACCTCCATTGGTCATGTGGTGTTCCAGTAGATGCTATGGTGGTGGCAGCTGCTACTAAGAAGGATTTGTCAGAAGAGAGCCAAACTGTCCATCCACCCAACAAGGAGTCCCGGGCGATTGACAGATTAGGGAAGCGTGTGTTTGCTTCATCGACCTTCGCCGTAAAGTCTTTGAATTATTTGGCACATTTTACCAGGCTTCAGCGAGATCGTATCAACCAGCTCTCTGAAACCTTGGCAGGAGCTGTTTCTGATGAAGTCCGTGATAATGTGGCTTCTCAGATAGCTACCCTAGAGTCCATTTCCAACTCTTCCATGCGTCTTATTTCTCATGCAACGGAAGGGGCGGCTAGAGTGGCAGGCGCAGGTATTGTCACCAGATGACATGCTTGGATGCACCTTTGTGACTTTGTGGACTCCTTTAAGGCTTCCTTCATGAATGCCCCTATAGAGGCCGCTTCTTTGTTTGGCCCTAAATTCAAGGATATGCTGGCATGGTGCGAACAAGATGGCAAGACCTTGTCTGCCGTTGGTATCAGATACTCCACCCCTCAGCGATTCTACTCTAGAAATCAGAGAATTGGAAAGATCTGGCACAAGAAATCACAGGGTTCTTTCCAGGAAGCACATGCTGAGTTTTCCCCTAGAAGCAGATGGGGAAACTCCAATGGAAGATGCCCGTTTCGGGGCAGAGGAGGTCTGCAAAACCAGGGTTCCAGAGATTCTTTCTCTGGCCAACCTATCAGCACTCCTGAAGTGTTACCCGACTGCTCACCTCTGGAAGCAGTCGGGGGTCATTTCTCCTTGTACCCTGCTGCCTGGTAAAACATAACAACTGGCTCTTGGGTACAATGGATTATATCCAGAGGCTGTCACATCCCCTTCCATATTTGCCCAGTCTCATCAAGAGTGTTACCGACGTCCCAACCAGTCAAAGGGAAACAGTAGCACGCAAAATCAAAAAGCTGCTACAAAAAAAGAGTCACTCAGACGGTCCCCCCAGACCAGATAGGATTCAGATTTTACTCAAGGTTCTTTTTAGTGCCAAAAAGACAGGGGACTGGAGACCAATTCTGGATCTCAGTACGCTGAACAAATTTGTAAAAACAGAGAAATTCCAGATGGTCATGGTTCAGTCTATCCTTCGTCTTCTGGAAGAAGACTATTGGATGTGCTCTGTAGATCTTCAAGATGCATATTACCACATAAACATGGACAAACATTCAAGAAGATACCTCCGCTACCACATAGGAGCCAGTCACTACCAGTTTTGAGCCCTACCCTTTGGTCTCTCTACAGCCCCCATAGTGTTCACAAAATGCATGGCAGTGGTTATCGCTCACTAGTGACTTCAAGGATTCCAGGCCTTTCCATATCTAGATGACTGGCTCCTTACCGCCCCCACCAAGCATCTACTGGAAGAAGCCCTGCAGTATACTCCCTTAACAGCTCAAAGCCTGGGAATCACTATAAACTGGGAGAAATCCAACACACCCCAACTCAGTCTTTGGAATTCTTAGGAGTACTGTTGGACACGAGAAATTGCACAGCATCCCTTCCAGAACACAGACTTCAGAGAATAAGACAACAGGTTCAGCCACTGCTCTGTCACCACAAATCCCCATCTCAATCTGTACTTCAGCTATTGGGGTCAGTGGCAGCTTCGATTACCATTGTTCCCCTAGCCAGATTTCACATGAGACTTCTTCAATGGCTACTTCTCACTCAGTGGTACCCTCTATAACACCCTTTGTCTTTTTAAGTAAGTGTGACTCAGTGATGCAAGCAAGATTTACTCTGGTGGATGTCTCTAAATCCCCAACAATGGTCTTGCCCTTTCACCCCCCATCAACTAATAGCCTCAGTGACCATGGGCGCCTCTCTGATGGGGTGGGGAGATTATGTCAGGGAAATTCGGTCCAAGGCATCTGGTTGGAGACAGAGGCCCTTTTGCATATCAATGTCCTGGAACTGAGGACAGTGCTTCTAGTGTTGCAAGCATTTCACTCCATCAGGGACTATTGCAATCCAATCCAACAACATGTCAGTGGTCTGGTACATAAACAAACAAGGGGGCACCAGATCTTACCCGTTATGACCAGAGGCTTTGAGAATATGGCAATGGGTGATAGCTCACAACCGCTTTCTGACTGCAATGCACATTCCCGGGAGCTCCAATGTGAGAGTGGACAAATTGAGCAGGTGCATTCTACAGCCTCACGAGTGGTCCCTCCGTCATCTGATAGCGGAAAAAATCTTCCACCACTGGGGCCAGCCTTGCTGCAATCTATTTGCCTCCCCAACTAACTACAAATGCAGCAACTACTTTGCCCTGATCCCCCCTCAGGGACAGTCACCAAGGGATGCTCTAGTCCACGCTTGGCCCTTGGGTCCTCTTTATGCCTATCCTCCTCTTCCCCTCATCTCCCGATTTCTAAAGAAAGCACAAAAGTTGAAGAACAAAGTGATCCTCATTGCTCCATATTGGCCTCGACAAGTCTGGTTTCCCTTCCTCTGGCCTCACCTGCCAGATCAACCGTTGATGCTCAATCCATCCCCAATGTTGATCTCCCATCTGCAGGGTCTAATTCATCCCAATCTAACAACCCTGAAACTGACAGCTTGGTTTCTCCAATTCCTATGATTGCCAGGCATGAAAATCTTTAGTCCCCTGTGCGCAGTATTCTTATTGTATCTCATAAATCATCCACCTGACTAATTTATCTTAACAAATGGAAGAGGTTCTCTCTGTGGGAAGCAGATAAGCAAATAGACCCCTTGTCAGCCCCAGTCTCTGTGGTATTGGATTACTTATCACACCTGTTCCACTCTGGGTTGTCTGCCTCTATTATCAGTGTACATTTGGCTGCCATCTCAAATTTTCATATTGGTTTCCAAGATTCTTCACTTATGTCACACAGACTCTGTAAGACCTTTTTGAAAGGGGTTATGCACCTAAAACCTCCCTTTAGTGAACCCGTACAACCTTGGGATTTGGCTCTGGTTCTGCAAGCTTTAACAGCTCCACCTTTGAACATGCGTCCTCTTGTGATATAAGATATCTCTCTTGGAAAACTTTGTTTCTGATTGCAATCACATCGGCCAGATGATTGTCAGAACTTCAGGCCTTATGTATCAAACCTCCCTACCTTATCTTCCATAAGGATAGGGTATCACTGAGAACCAACTCTACCTTTTTACCAAAAGTGGTGTCAGAGCAATCTATCAACCAGTCTATTGATTTCCCAGTGTACTTTCCTAACCATTCTAACAAGCGAGAGTACTGCCTGCACTCCTTGGATGTTCATAGAGAATTATGATTTTATCTGGAAAGAACAAAATCTACCCGTAAATCAGATCAACTCTTTCTGGCTTTTTTTGGACCTAGACGAGGTCATCCTGTATCAAAAGCTACATTGGTGTCATGGTTGAGAAATTGCATTACCTTCATCTACAACAAGAACAATTTCACCTTGCCTCACAGAGTGAAAGCACATTCTACAAGGACTGTGGCAACTTTAGCAGCTTTCCATGCTAGGGCTTCCCTCAATGATATTTGTTCAGCTGCAACTTGGGGCCAAACCTCATACCTTTATTCTTCATTACAAATTGGACTTGGCCTCCAGAGGTAGAGCTTCCTTTGGTTCCATGGTGCTCAGGAATGTCCTCCCATGAGGGCCACCCAGGAATACAGGTAGCTGGGGATTCTGTCCCATCAGTAAGGAATGAATGAAGATTAACAACATCAAATAAAGAAGTTATGTCTTACCAAAACATTCCATCTGTGTTGTTGATCTTCATTCATTCATTACTCCCCACCCTCCATCCCCCATCCGGAGGTTCTTGGTTGATCTCATGTACTCCTTTTTGGTAGGTCTATTATGACCAGAGGTAGCCTCTACTTTTATCTATCAACTTGCAAACTCGATCTGAGGTAACAGGGAGCAGATCATTCTGGGTAGAACCTTGGCTCGAGAGTTTTTGGCTGATGTGAGCTTGATACTGGCTGGCTCGGTTCCGAGGATGGAACAGATAACCCACCAGTAATGATTGGACGAAGATCAACAGCACAGATGGAATGTTATGGTAAGACAGAACTTCTTTTTTGAACTAACAGGATCACTCTTACACACACAGTAATAAGTAGTATTGATCTGCCACCAATAGTAGACCCACAACAAACTTGTAAAGGTAAGAGTAGGAAGGGAAAATGATGCCTTAACTTAGAGGTGGAAGTCCTAACCCATGGTTATGTCATAGTATGTCTGGGTTTGTGGATTTGGCAAAGCATTTTCTTTGCTGCAATTCCTTGAGTATGCTCCCAGCTTTGATTAAAGTGATGGATAGCTTTGTGTGGTTTGGAAGGGGAATAGTGGCAGTAATATTGTGGGGGGCAGTAATATTGTGAGGGGCTGATGGGGATCTGGCTTGTGTCTGTGTAGCTAAATATTAGGATATGCACAACTAGCAAGGTAGGTATTGTAGAGAAGTTTTAATTTACTGGGTTGTATATGTGAAGATGCCTTGCTTGTGACTGGGCACGTGATAAGGTAAGAGAGAGGTGATTGTGACTGGGCACATGATAAGGTAAGAGAGAGGTGAGACTGATGAGGTTGTCCGAGTCATTCTTTTGTATCTGAGACAGTTGAAGAGTTTGTCTTTATGGGTGCTGTATATGTTATGTGGAGGACTAAGGCTAAATTTGAAGAAAAAATAGATTTTCAGGGAAAGGACAACCACAAAGCTTTCTACAGTTATGTCTATAACCCAAGAGGAAATATACAGCAATGTGCAGAACTTATTGTAAATAGCATCACCTAAACTGAACCAGAGGCCATTGCCAACCTTTTGGCTGACAGGTGCAACTTAAATTTTTCTCCCCACTACCCCCAGTAGTCCAAATACCAAGTGACACAATCCCCCTACCATTACTAGGGAACAGGTCATCAATGCACTTCTCATGGTCAAAATACTGCATTGATGTGAACAAACCAGATAACCAACCCAACAGTTACGATATCAACCACGAAGACACGAAGTTCCTCCTAAAGAATGAAATACAGACAAAAAGGAGAAATGGACAGATACAGTCTATACTTAAAAGTTTATATCCATTATTCAGTAATAATATTAATAATCAATTGAAGTATGATTTACGGGATGAATATATCTTGTTTGTGGTCACGTTTAATGCGGACACTGATGCTATTATTAATATTATTGAGAAAAATTGGAGATCATTTAGTAGGTTAAAGGAATTTCAGGGTTATACATCATGCAAACCCAAGTTTATATTTCGTAAGGACAGAGCCTTGAAACAAATTTTTGAGAGAGGCAGTACACACTTGGACACTAATGTCCATAGAAATAGAGGTAATAGCAAGTGTGGTAGGTGTAGTACATGTCCTTATATTATGAAAACAGGAAGTAAAATAATAGTTAACAATACATTCATTAGGATTAGGGGTAGGTTCAACTGTCATTCAACTAACGTAGTTTATTTGGCTAAATGTGAAATCTGCAAGGCATTCTATGTGGGCAAGACATGTAGAAAATTTAGGGACAGAATTAAGGAACATGTCTTGGACATTCAACACCAAAAACCCACTAAAGCCTTAGCACGACATATTATAGCATATAAAGATCACAAATTTTCTTTTTGTATATTAGAACAGTTAGTTCAGGATCTACAGGGTAGGTTAACTTAATACCACCTTGATGTTTGTGAGCTCAAGTGGCAGATGATATTAAATGCACATTTTCTTCCAGGGCTTAATGAATTTATAACTGTTAAACCATATCTTAGGCTGCAAAACATATTGGGTTAATAATATTATGCAGTCAAATTATTTGTATAAATCAATAATGTTTGGGTTATCTCAACATTATAGTTGGTTAAGTAGAATTATACACACTTTACTAGTGGACAGTTTTTAACATATCAAATAGTTACACTTAGTTTTTTAATAGCAATATAAATATCACTTATATGTACATATGCATTTTAAATATTTTGTATCATCATATATATATATGTTTATTAATACCAATATATATATATATATATATATATATTTTTAACAGTAATTACTATGTGGTTAATGTTGTATGTGTGGGTGTTATAGGCAAAAAGTAAACCATGTCATTTTTACTTTTACTGTTGTAATTTCTAAGCAGCATTGTAACAGCTTGGTGCAATTATTCAATTAATCAAACAACTGATGTATAGTATAAATGTTATGGTTACCAACACTCTGAAGAAGTCCACAGGATGAAACCTAGGTCAGTGTTGGTTCCATGTGTATGTGCCTTGTCGTTAATAAACCTTTTGGAGGAACTTCGTGTCTTCGTGGTTGATATCGTAACTGCATTGATGTGCCCTGATAACATCTTGGGATGTTTAATAAATAGCATGAAACATGACCTGTCTGGTCCACTTGAATCACTTTTCAACTAGAGCCTTCAGTCAGGATTTGTGCCTAAAGAAATTAAGATGGCTATAGTCATTCCCTTGCATAAAGGAGGTCCAGCCAGTGATATGGGTAACTACATGCCCATAACTCTTACCAGCCTCATATGTAAGGCCATGGATAGAATCATCATGGACATGATAAACGAGGACATAGGTAACCTGCAAGTGCTGGATCCAGTACAGTTTGGCTTTGTTAAAGGAAAGTAATGTCTATTAATTCTGATGGACTTTCCTGAGAGGGTCACCAAAGCACTGGATGAAGGTAAGACTGTGCACACAGTTTACCTCAACCTGGCCAAGGATTTTGATACAATACCCCACTCAGGCATTATAGACAAGCTCATTAATTTAGATAAACCCTTTTATCACATGCTGGATAACCAGCTGGCTCACTGATAGGAGCTAGGAGTTCAAAATAGGTGAGCCCACCTCCACCAAGAGACCAGTCACTAGCGGAGTCCCCCAGGACTTGGCACTGGGCCCACTCCTTTTTGGTATCTATTTCTCTGCTATGGAAGTAAATGCAGAAGGTTTACAGCTGACTAAGTCTGCAGATGTTTGCAAGCTGGGGGTTATCATCAACTCAACTGCAGACATTAGCATTCTTTGAGAAGGTCTGTCTCTGACTAACAAATGCTGTCAAAGCCATGGTCTTAAACTCAATGCTAAGAAATGCATAATTGTATCTTTTGAGAAGTCAACCATCTTGGCTAATTACCATGGTGATAAAACACCCCTAAGAGTCAACCCAGTGGTCAGGGATCTGGATACAGATGTAGACAGTAGCCTTAACTTTGACTGCCACGTGGCCACAGTGTTAAGGGAATCATTTTATGTTGTGTAACCTATAAGTAAGGGCCTAGCATCTAGGTCCAAAGATGTCATTATTCTACTGTACTCCACACTTATTAGACCAGTCATAGAGTAAAAGGCTCCCTTTGGTCTGTACCTGACCATTAACTACAGCTACCTCAAAAGTTCCTTAAAAAAAGATTACAAGGCATAACACACCTGTCTTATGCAGATTGCCTTAAAGCTCTTTCTCTTTACTCAGTCTGCTATAGATTGTTGAGGGGTGATCTATGACTGGCTCACAAGGCATCCACAAACCCCACACTTAGGAATCTCCTACATTTTTGTTAGTCAAAGAGTACCAGAAATGCAAGGTCTAGGGACCTGAATTTTGTCTGTGACTTAAACAGAACATGACAGATATGTGTCCCAGAGACTGCCCCTCCTATGAAACAGGCTTTCCATCCATGTGAAGCTGAGTTTGTCAATTACCCAGTTTAAGCACAACCTAGACCAGTGGATGGGGACTACAAAATTTGCACTGGACCTGGCACCCATGTCCCTTATAGACAGAGGTAGCTTATAAATGCCCGGCCCTCAGTGTCCTACTTGAACACAGGACAGCATTATTCTTTCGGGAAAACTTTGCTAGGCTTAGAAAGGCCCCCCCCCCCGGGTTATTAAGCTAGTAATAGTCTATAACTCAATGAAGGAACAATATATTAGAATTATTATAAGAAAACATTAGGAAAACACTGCTGTGGTAATTTTATCTGCTAAAGGAAGGGAAGGTTAAATGTGTTGAGCATAAGAAGTTAGTATTAAGACAATTAAAGGTAAGAAAAGTGTAATGGAGAGTAAACTAGCAGCTGAGGATACCACATGCAGAGATCAATGCATAAAATCAGCTAGGATTGCTATCTACTAACAGCATGCCTCTCAACTCCTAGAGAATCATAGAATGCCTTTCCAATATCTACCCTTAGACCTTACCTCGTTTTTGATAACCCTCATACCTGTGGTGAATTTATGAATACCCATCCAATTGTCTAATTCCTTCTTCAAGGAATATAGTGCATGACATTGCTTGATCTATAGAGGAAATTTGTTCCAGAGAAGGGATAGTCCATTGTAGTTTCCTTATTTGCTAAAGCGGGTTCAGTATTCTGGTTCTAGAGTTAACAGGACCATTTGATTTGTGGGAAATAAGAGGTCTTAAACTCCAAATCCCTAATGGCTTAGAAGGCAAGACACAGATCACGTCTACGTTTGTAGAGCACAGAATACAGAGACAAGGCCTCCACACTCTCTTGATTGCAAAGGTCCATTAATCTCATGATCTTTTTGTCAGAACCCATTAGGGTATCTCTAACTGCTTGATATGTTTAGTAAGATACATCCTAAAGGGGGCATGGTGTTTCATGTTTCATGATTGACTTGATCATTACAGAATATACAGAGGGTCAGGACATCTTTGGACCTAGAGGAAATACCTTTTGCAATCAGCTGTGCCAGACAGAAGGATCTCCTGACCACTGCTGCAATATGTTGGACAAAGGAGAGGGAGTTATCTACCCATCTTCCAAGGTCAGTTATCTACCCATATTCCAAGGTCTCTCACATCTTCATTTTGGAGTGGGTGTTTTCTGTACTGTACTGTAAGCTGGGAGAAGGATTTGCTTGCCAAATACAATAATATTGCATTTTTTTGTTTTAAATAAACAATAGTTGCTTTTTAAGTCTCATATTCAAAATAACCAATACATTTCTCTTACATAGTAAATTCCTTTCTTTCTGCAGCTGGCCACCTTAATTCTCATCTTAAATATTTACCCTTTAATATTTATACATTAGGCTCAACCTAATACTGGAAGTCAACATACATATTAAACCATTTAACATATTCTATTTCGTATCTTAGCATATCTTGTTATACCCCACCTTTCTCTTCTTCCTACCCCCCCCCCCACAACCTCAGACTACGTGTTTCTTCTTTGTCCCTTGTTTATCTGCATTGTGGTCTACTGTTTGTTTTCCCACATATCCAATTTCTTTTTATGTACAGCACTTTGAGTATACTTTAGTATTTCTGTCATTTCTCTTGACTGCCTCCATTAATTGTTTGACCTCCCCTAGGTTGGGTTCTTGGTTTGTCTTCCATTTTCTCATGAACACTTTTTGTTACTATCCCTTAGCACTGCTAATAATGCCTTAACATAATATTTTTCCCTTGGTAAATCTACCAAATTCAAATGGAAATTTATCTCTGCTGTAGACCAGTTTCTTCCTAGCAGCTCTCTAATTATTTTTTTGAGATGATCTTTGTATTTTGCCAATTATTTTACATTACCAAAATATGTATCCCCAGTCCTATTTTATGTCTCCATCATATCTGAGACACCTGTCACTTACTACTTTGTATAGCCAGTGCAGCCTCTTTGCTGTATACAAGTGTGATGTTCCACCTCTGGCTCAGTAATCAAGGAGCCTCAATCCTCATCACTAGCACCATTGGGAGACGTACATTGGAAAGATGGCAGATACACACACAGTATTTCCAGATGCAGCTTACTGCACCAAGTGCAATTTCCCTTAAGAGCAAACAGAGACCACAGTCAGTTTGGGGCTGGTTTCTCTCTCTTTCACCAGATCCCCAGTAAGACTTCACACTGCCACAGCTATAGAGTTGAGATCTCAGCTGAGTGGCCAAGCCAAGACCTCCAACACTCTCTTTGTCCAAACAGTGCTTTGTGTCCCTGCCCAAGTAACTCACACACACTCCTGGAGATTTGTTTTACACACACACACACTCAGCTACTTTAAGGCCCGTAAGAAAGGATGTCCAATCTTACTGTGTAATGTTACTATTAATACAGGTGATAGTTTGACCAAGAGCAAGACTATTAGACGTGGCCTGCACAGTGTCATCAAATTAGTATAAAAGTACTCTCAGAACATAAATATGTCTCACAAATATCAGCCACAATGCAAGGTTTAAATATATTTCATAATAAGTAATAAAAGGACAAGAAAATACTCAATATATACTTATAGTTACATCAGAGTTCAGAATCACAGGAAATATTTAAAACAACATTGCAGGACAGTCTGAAATAAATAAAGAAAGAAAAACATTAAAGCTAAGCTTTGCTATATTCCTGACTGTATCTAAGATAATCACTGTACCCTAATAACTTACTTCAGAGCAAGCAAGGCAGATATGGGAGTGAATCCAGTACCTTAATAACTTACTTCAGAGCAAGCAAGGCAGATATGGTGAGTGGATCTTGATGTTGTCAGATCAAAGACAAATACAGAATACTGTCTCTCACTAAGAGACTTCCTAAATTAATATCTCAAATATTACTGCTGGGATAGCTTGCAGAATAACATTATTTCTTGTCATCTGACTCTACTCCAGGTGAAAAATAACCATTGATGCAGCTGGTAACATTTAGCATCTACCTGTGAAAATTAATACACAAGAGCTTTTCCTCAAATCTTAGTACTTGCTGGAAGTCATAAAACAGTAAAACACTTGCAAGACAATAAAGAAAGTTCCCTAGTTTTAGACATTGTGTCTCTTGCTGCAGTTAAATAATTTAAGTTCAGCTATTTGTCTGAAGTTAACCTCTTGTGTTCCGGTTTGCACTGTTAAAATATATACATTCAAACAGTTATTAAAATATATACATTCAGTTACAATAGTGTATGTACATTTCTTTTCCCTTCCAACAGGGCATGCTGCGGATCCATTTTTAAACAGCACTTTGAAAAATACCACTTCAGCACATGTCTGTACAAACCATCTTTTATGACATACAGTTCTAATACATTTATAACACAAGCATATGAATCATGTTGATATTCACAAATGACATGAAATTATTTTCAAAATTCTAGACAGCTGGGCTGGCAGTATCTAATTTTATGACAACAAGAATGTTTGCTGAACTTTCCTTGCAAATATTCTGAATGTTTTAGATTTGGTGCCATTCTCTGAGTTATACAGATATCTCCCCAACTACTCTCTATCTTTTCCTGACCGTCCCTTTCCAGCCATTCTCTGAAATGTGCCCCCTTCCTTTCCAGGCATTGTTAAGCACTGCCTTGTAAATTCTCCTTATCAAACTTTTATATCATGCTTCAGTCGTTAAACAGAACCACCACTCTCATAAAAAGACGGCAGACTGAGCCTGTGTTAAAGTTTAGCGCTTTCATTCTTTAATGTACAATAAGACCTTCCTCAGAACTCAGTAGCAACAGTTAGTAAATTTTTATAATGTAATACAAATTACATGACTGACCAGCTGATACAACATAACACAAACCATTCAAGCAAAATACATAAAATTAACTTATAAAAACTCCCCATTTCTATCTATACAATTAACTAAATCTAATATTTATGAATGTAACTGTTAAATTCTTTATGCTTTCAATAAACATTTAATGTTGACAATTTCATTCAAACCACACACTTTATCTGCTGCTAATGCCAGTTGCCACTTTACTTCTTTGACTTGCTGATGGGTCAGATGGTCAGACTTGACAGAACGGCATCAGATGAAGTGGAATTTATCAAATAAATGGAGCTGTTGTTGATAGCTTAACAAAAAAAAGTTATTCCAAGGAGTTAATCATAAGCTTCCATGAGGAAGTGATTTCAAAGAAAAGTCAAAGGACATTTAATCCCTTATTAGGTAGCAATTATGAGTTAATAAGAAGGTCCAAGAAGCAGATAGGATTTGATCTAAAATATAGTTATGAAATACTATATTTAATATACATAAAATCAAGGATATTCTAATATGTAAGGATACTCCCGGTCAACAAATATAAATAAATAAATAAATAAACAAATAAATAAATAAATAAGGATATTCTTGAGAGATATTGGGATGTCATATATTGGGATGGCTTTCATCAATAAAATTAGGGAAGTTTCTTGGTTTCATTTATAGGAGAGGTTTAAATTTTAAGAACTTGGTTGAAAGAAGGACAACAAATGGTTGCTCACAAAAATGCTGACACTTTAAAATATTATATGTATAAGCAGTGCCACTTGGTAAGAAAGGGTAGCACTATACACTTAAAAATATGAGATCCTATTTACAACCATGGATATTTTTTTGTGTTATACAACGGGGTGGTAAATGTGGCTATGTGTTGTCACTGTGGCTCATTTTATACAGGTACAATGGAATGCATGTTTCATGACCATATGTACCAGCACATTAATGATGCAAATGACATGAGGATAAGCAACACATTGTTTAGGCTGTGATTGAAAAAGTAGCAGTGGACCTGAGGAAAAGTCCTTGAGAGGGAAATTGCAACTCCGTGAATTGAAATGGCAGATCTGATTACAAGCAGACATTCCCCAAGTCTTAATGTTGTAATATCGATACATAGTTATTTAAAAGTCATGGCATGTAATTTATGAAATAAAAATTTGATGTCTATATATGATATTTTACATGAATTGTATTAGGTGAGTAATAGTTGTGTTATACAAAAGAAAGTCAAAGTGATGAATTTATTTGTTCAATTAACAGTTGATGGGAATGGGTTTTTGACTTGACATGCCCATTTTTATGAAAAAATTATTGTTATAAGAAATTATTTGATATTAGCATATATTAACATATATTAGCATATATTAGATATTCAATACTTCTCATGCTAAATTTAGTTTTATATTTTATATATTATGGCGGAGAATTTAATAAAGCCTACACAGCCTTTTTAACCATGTAGTCATCATGGCATGCTGCTTACATGAAAGTAAGCAGGTCTGCGATCCAGTAAGCACTGCTGAGCGGCACACGTGAGCATGCCAATACAGGAAGTTCCATGGCATGCACATCACATCATAAAGAGGTGAATCTCATGCAAATGGGGCAAGTAGAGTGATCCAGCAAGCAGATAGGCAGACCTGCAAACCCCAAATCGGTGTCCATGTACAGGATTTCAGACAGACAACAGGGGCTGTAAAAATGTAGGTAGAGGGACAGAAATGGATGGCGTAGCACATACAGATATGAGCAAAACTATCCACCATGTGTCCAAAAACATAAGGGAAATAAGTTAAAATAATTTTATTTTTTTTAATGATCTGGATATGTTTGCGCAGAGCACCACTGTGTGCAAACATCCTTTAATAAAAAAAATGTAGTATGTGACAGAAATGTATTAAAGGACCCTATGTGGAGTATCTGCATATGTGGAATGGTGCTGTTGCTAATGAGGTAGGGCATGGAACCATGTTGTTTGCAGGTTGTATGCACGTATCCCTACGCAAATGAGGTGGGGTTCCTGAATAGCACAAATGGGTATCTGTGTCTGCATATCCCTTCCTTGTAGGCACAGAACCATGTTGGTGTTCATAGAAGGGTAGCTGAAATCAAGAGGGGATGTGTCTGAGGACCTGTAAGCTGATTGGAGCTCATCTGCACCTGTTTACATGGCACATAGCTGTGCTCAGCAGGAGGGGTGTACACTGGCTGCTAAGCTTTATTTACTTCGGGCATGTGTTTCTGCATGTTTGTGCAGTGCGCTGCCATGCTGAGCGTGACCTTTCAGTGGGGTGTGTGCAGTGACTGCTAAGCTTTGTTTACCTTCGTGGAGCTTGTTTCTGTGTGTCTGCACATTACACCACAGTGCTGAGTGTATCCAAAAGCCAAGGATATAGTAATTACTGATGACCCCTGTTTCACTTACACTAGGTCCATTAAATCTTCTTAATGATGTACTTGGCATGTGGAATGCATCATAGGTAGCCAATCACAATATCAGCACCTATAGTAGACCACTGTAAAGTATGCATACACCCTACATTCTGATTTTTCACCCATACTCTGCACCATTAGAGTAAAGACTTGGGAATTTTAACTGAAAGAATTCTAGGGGCTGCTGCAGGTTTGCTACATTTGTATGTGCTAGATGCCGAAGTCAATGCTGCTGCTGGTGCTGCTGACAATAGGCCCAGACTGAGTAGGTGAAGAGTGTTCAGGCCAACAGTAACCTTCCAGGAGCTACATGAGCTGGAGATTGTAGAACGCTTCAGGGGTGGACAGGGACATACTACAAGAACTCACTGAGCTCTGCTGCCCTCAACTCATACCCAGAGTCAACAGAGGGGAACCCATCCCAGCGGAAATAAAGGCATGTGTAGCCCTTAGGATAATAGCCACATGTACCTTCCAAAGACCAACTGGGGATATGATGGGGGTCTCACAGGCATCAGCATCCAGGGTATTCCACCATTTCCTGGCTGTCATGCTACCACATGTTAGTGAGCACATTTATTTCCCCCTCACCCCTGAGGTGAGGGACAGCAATATGCAACACTTTTGCCATGTAGCACACTACCATTAGGTACTGGCTGCCATAGATTGCACTCATGTATACATCAAGACACCACTCAGTGAGTAGGGTAGAATCTACATCAACTGCAAGGGGTACCACTCCATCAACTGCCAGGTCATGTGCACTGCCCAGGGCATTATCATGAATGTGTGTGCTGGCAACCCTGGCAGTTATCATGACTCCCATATCTGGCATGCATCACAGCTGTACCAGATGTTTGCTGGGGGACATCCCACATGGCCATTTACTGAGGGAATGCTGGTTTCGCCCTGGAACTGTGGATGATGACACCCATCAGAAATGCACACCCACCTATTGAAGAATGCCATAGTGAGGCACATGCACAAACTAGGAACATCACAGAGCATGTGTTTGGGCTGCTGAAGTCACAGTTCAGGTGCCTCAATATATCTGTTGGAGCCCTGCATTACTCTCCAGCCACATGTACACATATGTACACAGTATGTGCTATGCTACACAATATGATCCTGTGGAAAAAGCTACAGCAGGATCAGCAAAGGGAAGGGATGCACAACCCCTCACCAGTGCCTAGGTCACCACAGCCACACTCACAAGAGGACTTGGAGAAAGAGCCCCCTGATGATGTCCCTGTAGGCAGACATAGGTGTGCCCAGTGCACCCTGGCATTGGCTAAGAGACAATGCATAGCACATTCATCGACAACCTAGGTCCCTAAGAACTGACGCCTTACTCCTACTCACATATATATAGTAAACATGTTGATGCCAAGCAGCCCACACAGCCTGTACCTATCCATGTATTGGTTGTGTACTGCTTGCATCACACAGAGTCAGCCCTGAGCTACAGGTCACTCAACTGCTGCATTCACAGGGTAAGTCTCTAAGCTACACACTAATTGTAAGGATTACTATAATATATCATCTGATGTTGTTAATCTTCTTCCCATTCATCACTGATGGGTTCGTTTCTGAGCCCTCGGAACTGGGTCGGCCTAATATCAAGCTCGAGTACACCAAAAACTCTCGAGCTAAGCTACTACCCACAATGCCCTTCTCCCAGTTACCCCAGATCTCGTTTGCCATGCAGCCATATGGCAGCATTTCCAGCTAAGTGTTATATTTTATAAAAATTTACTGTATTTTGAAATTTTTTCTGTTCTAATTCTTTCTCTATCTTATTATCTATTCCTAGCTCTACCCACGGGTATCTTTCTCTTACCATCATTGGCAAACACCCTTCCCTACTCATTTGGTATTCTTAATACCATTGTTGGTATTTCCCTCTTTCCTTTCTGTATCTTTTTTGGATTTGTTTGATTCTGTATTGAATATGTCTGATAAAAAAGGGACTTTGGGGCTCAAACATTGCACTTCATGGAATGGCAAACTCCCCAACAGCGACTTACATGATAATTGTGTTTATTGTCTAGGGGTTTCCCACTTGTCTGTGAAACCTCCTTGCCATATATGTCTAAGTTTCAGTCAGCCGATGCTGAATGAAAGGAAAAATAAACTTATTTTGAAAGGCCTACTATCTTCACCTTTCTCACAGGCCCTTTCTGTGTCGGAGGTCTCAACCCCTCTGTCGAAGGACAAGAAACATCCTCATTCTGATCCTTCTTCACCGGCTGGTGATAAGGGTAAGTCCCACAAGTTTTCTACGGAGCATAAGATCGCTCTCTAGGCTCTGACCATTTCAGTTCCTAGCTCAGCTCCAGTGGCCGCTGTGGACATTACTATGATTTCTACATCAGCACCGCCTTCAGCACCAACATCTATGGTGCCAAGTGTGGCAATAACTTTGGCTCCAGCATTATTGCCTTCTGTAACCTCAGCACCGACCTTGCCCCTCACCGCACCAAAGTCGGTCCCAACTATCTCATTGGAGCCGATGGTGACTTCCACTCCAGCTATTTCTTCAGCACAGTGTCCTTTTAAGCACCATTGGTGCCCCTACTACCTGTCTCCAAGTTGGAATCTTCGGTGCTGAGATTTTCTACACCACAGACCCAGTACTCCCTTCCCGTTATTGGACCCTTTTTCAGGCCAAGCTTATAGCCCTTTTTTGGAAAACCCTGACTCCTCTTCTGGAGTGTCTATAAGGTCCACCAGGAGTCTATCTGAATTGGATGTGGTGCACCTGTTCGATCAGCTGTTGACAGCCAGAGGGATTACAAATTTTCCAAAAACCCATCCCACTTTGGGTTTTGGGTCTGCTGCTCCCATGACTCCTACTTATTCTCCTCCCTTGGATCCTTCGGTTCCAAGGTCCATAGTTCTGATGTCCTTGGTGGGAACCCTTTCCTCGGCACTGACAGTAACTCTCTCTGAAGCTTCGAGGCCCACCCTTTGGGTTTCGGTTCCTTCGGAACTGTACCTTCCTCAGTCTCATGGTTGAGGGTTGGAACCCTCGGCTCCCAGTACGGTTCCAAGTTTTTTAACGGTTCTGTCTTCAGATCCAAGGGTGGCACCCGCCTCAATCTTGCTTGAGGCTCCATCCCTGGGAGTGGGCCAAGCGGAGCGGGATGTGACCCCGGTTCAGAGATTGTCTTCCTCGGTTCCGGGCTCCCATTCTTCTTCGGGTGGACCGGCTTTCCAGGTGATGGAGAGGGTGCTTGCTTCTGGAAGTGCTCCTCCTATGTTGGATCTTCCCTCTGAGCTACAGATATCATAGGCCACCTCCCCAGGACACCGAGAGCACAAGCCTCAGGAAATCCCTGTACAGGGTAATCTCCCTTCTGAGTCTTCTTCAGACGTTCCCACTGAAGAACCCCCTCAGAAGAAGGTGTATAAGAGGAAACACCTGGACTCCCCAGAGGATTGCCTCACTGAGGATACAGATTACAATGATGGGGAAGGGTCCCCACGGTCACCCCCTGATGATGTCTCCTTTGGAGACATCCTGGAAATATTGAAGCAGAGGGGTGGCTGGAAGCCCTCCAACCCTTCCTCGGAGGAGTCTGTCTTCCTGCAGGCTTTCCACTCTCGGCCTTCCACTTCTTGGGTGACCCCACCTGCTGATGAGTTAGTCCAGCTCACTGTGCAGCGTGCCTGGAAGAACCCTGATTCCATTGAGGCCATTCCCCGGAGACTGGATAAGATTTTTTCCCCACCAGAGGAACAGCCCCATTGGTCTAGAGGCTTGCCAGTAGATGATATGGTGGTGGCAGTGGCCACATAAAAGGACCTTGTGGAGGAAAGTCATACTGTCCACCCACCCAGCAGAGAGTCCCAGGCAGTGGACAGATTAGGGAAGCGAGTCTTTGCTTCAGCGATCTTTGCAGTCAGGCCTCTGAATTACTTGGCACATTTTATGAGGCTGCAAAGGCATCTCATCTCTGAACTCTCTGGAGCCCTGGCAGGTCACATTTCTGATGAGGTACATGACAAAGTTGCTTCTCATCTTGCAACCCTAGAGTCTATCTCCAACTCGTCCATGAGGTTGCTGTACCACACAACTGAAGGGGTGGCTAGAGCTGTGGGTGCAGACGTAGTTATGAGACGCCATGCCTGGATGTGCATTTGTGACCTTGCAGACTCCTTCAAGTCTTCCTTCTTGAACTCCCCTATTGAACTGTCTGCTTTGTTTGGTTCTAAAGTGAAGGACACACTAGCCAGGTGCGAACAAGATGGAAAGACCTTGTCTGCCATTGGCCTATGTTTTTCCAAACCTTAGCGCTCTTTCTTTAGAAACCAGAGAAGTGGAAAGATATGGCACAAAAAATCTCAAGGCCCTTTCCATAGTACACATGGTGAGGATTCCTCCAGAGGCAGAGAGGGTTCCAATAGTAGAAGATGCCTCTTTAGGGGCAGAGGGGGTCCCAAAACCAGGACTACAGGGATTCTTTCTCCAGATGACCTTATCAGCACTCCTGAAGTGCTGCCTGATTGCTTTCCTCTGGAAGCAGTCAGGGCTCATTTTTCTCTGAACCAAACTGCCTGGCACTCCATTACAAATGATCGGAGGCTGCAAAGAATAACTTCCAGAGGCTATTACATCCCTCTAATATCTTGCCAAAGACCATCAAAATGCCTTCCTGATGTTCCACCCAGTCAAAGGGAAGAGGCGGCTTCAGAGATAAGAAAGCTGTGTCAAAACGAGTCATCCAACTAGTTCCCCCAGACCAGTGCAGATCCGGTTTCTACTTGGGTGCCAAAAAAGACCGAGAACTGGAGACCTATTTTGGATCTCAGCCAACTAAACAAATCAGTGGTTCAAACCAAATTCCACATGATCACGATAAATCCGTTCTCCCTTTTCTTCGGGAGGGTGTGTGGATGTGCTCGATAGACCTCCGGGATGCATATTACCACATCAAAATGGACAAGCGCTCCAAGAGTCTCCTTCACTTCCAGCTGGGAGCCAATCATTACCAATTCAGATCCCTGCCATTCGGTCTCTTGATGGTCCCCAGAGTGTTCATGAAATGCCTAGCAGTGGTAACAGCTCATCTGAGACTTCAGGGATTCCGGATGTTTCCATATTTAGTCGATTGGCTCCTCTCCTCCCCCACCAAGCACCTACTGATCATGGCCCTCTGCTACACTCTAGCACTGGCACAGTTTCTAGGCATCACAATACACTGGGAGAAATCCAGTCTTCATCCTATCCAGCAATTGGAATTTATAGGAGCAGTATTCAATACTCAAACAAGCCAGGTCTCTCTCCCACCTCATAGACTTCAGAGGTTAAGACTACAAGTGCAAGTGATACTCTGTTAAAGGAAGGTGTCAGCAAGGGAAGTTCTACAGACTCTGGGGTTTATGGCAGCGGCCATCCCAATTGTTCCCCTGGCAAGATTACATATGAGACTGTTACACTGGCTCCTTTTGTCTCAGTGGGTGTCCAATCTTCATCCTCTAAACTCACAGATCCCCATCACCAATTCCTGAAGCAAGATCTTCTTTGGTGGATGAGAGCAGACAAAACTCTTTGGTGTCGCTCCTTCCAGACTCCTCAACCCAATGCCACTGTGACCATGAACACTTCCCCGATGGGGTGCGGGGGCCATTTTCAGGGAAAGACAGTCCAAGGCAAGTGGTCCAGCTTGGAGGCCAACTTGCATATCAACGTCTGGGAGTTGAAAGCGATGCTGTTGGCGTTGCAGGCACTTCATCTGCTCCTTCCATTGGGAATGATTGCATTCCAGTCTGACAATATGTCTATAGTCTGGTACATAAACAAACAAGGAGGGACCAAATCCTACCCCCTGTGTCGAGAGGCCATGAGAATTTGGCATTGGGCGATAGTTTCCAACCGCTTTCTTATAGCAATGCAGATCCCAGGGAGCTCTACCATGATTGCAGACAGGCTGAGCAGATGCATCCTCCTTCCACACTAGTGGTCTCTCAACCCGAATGTGACGGCAGAAATTTTCAACCATTGGGGCCAGCCTTGCTGCGATCTTTTTGCTTCCTCTTCAAACGATAAATGCAGCAGCTTCTTTGCCCTCTTTCCCTCAGACTGGAAATCACCAAGAGACAGTTGAACTCATGATTGGCTCGTGGGTCTTCTCTGTACTTATCCTCCAATACCTTTGATACCCCTATTTCTAAAGAAAGCAATTCGGTTGAGATGCAAAGTGATCCTCATTGCACTTTTTTGGCCTCGGCAAGTATGGTTCCTCTTCCTCTGGCCTCATCTATTACAACCTCCATGGATCCTGGACACTCATCAGGACCTAATCTCTCACACCCAGGGGTTGACTCCCCCAAATCTGTCCACTCTCAAGTTGACTGCTTGGTTTCTCCACTTCCGTTAGTCGCTAGGCAGGAAATCATCTCCTCACCTGTTCGTGAGATTATTCTGGCCTCCCATAAACCTTCCACCAGGAAACTCTACAGAGATAAATGGAAAAGGTTCACTATTTGGTATAATAATCAGATGCTAGACCCTTTTTCAACTCCTACAGCTGTTATACTTCAATACCTTTCTGAGTTGTTTGACGATGGGGCATCAGCTTCTACTATTCAAGTCCACTTAGCAGCTATCTCCAGTTTTCATAATGGCTTAGAGGTCATTCCTCTTATCACCACCTGCCTTTGCAAGACCTTTCTCAAAGGAGTTTTCCATAGCAGACCCCCTATCAGGCAGTCTGTAGAGACATGGAATCTCTCTCTGGTATTACAGTCTCTCTCTCTACCCCCTTTTGAGCCTGCTGCGACATGTTACCTTAAATTCCTATCATGGAAATCTCTGTTTTTGGTAGCAGTCACATCAGCCAGATGGATATCTGAGTTACAAGCCTCATGCATCAAGAGCCCTTGTCTAATCTTCCATAAAGACAGAGTATCTCTTTGTACTAATCTGTCTTTTCTCCCCAAAGTGGTGTCTGACTTCTTTGTTAACCAGTCCATTGAACTCCCTGTGTTTTTTCCAAATTATTCCAACAAGGGAGAATACTGTCTACATTCAATGGACGTACATAGACAACTGCATTTCTACTTGGACTGGACTAAATCTTTCCGCAAGTCGGATCAACTTTTCATCTCCTTTTCTGGTCCAAAAATGGGATGTGCTGTATCAAAAGTCACTTTATCAAAATGGCTCAGAGATTGTATTACCTTTTCATACTCGTTGGCGATTGAATCTAAACCTGTTCATATCAAAGCTCATTCATCGAGAGCTATCACAACTTCTGTTGCTTTTCACACCAGGGCTTCCATGGATGACATTTGGGCTAAACCCCATACTTTCATCAAACATTACAAATTGGATTTGTTCTCCAGGGAAAGAGCAGCCTTAGTTCTCAGGAATGTTCTTCCATAAGGACCACCCAGGTTTTCAAGTAGCTTGGGATTCTGTCCCATCAGTGAGGAATGGGAAGAAGATTAACAACATAAGTACTGTGCTCTATAGTGTATATAACTAGATAGGTAGGGGTTCTAATCTCACTCCAGCCCACTTGGTGCATGGCTGTGTGTGTGTGTGTGTATGTGTGTGTGTGTGTGTGTGTGTGTGTGTGTGTGTGTGTGTGTGTGTGTGTGTGTGTGTGTGTGTCCCTACAAATTAACAGACATGCCTTCATGGGCTACCTGCAGTGGTTATACACTTTTTGGCCTTGTAACTTGCTGCTGGCTTCCACACTGCCCTCTTCTACAAGGCCTGATGATGTCAGCCACCTTAAGACTACCAGCTGCCAGTGTAATATCAGATGTAAGCCATGGCACATGCGATAAGTACCGTGATCTATAGTGTATAAGACTAGATAGGTAGGGGTTCTAATTTCACTCTATCCCACTTGGTGCATGACTGTGTCAGAATGTGTGTGTGTATGTGTGTATCTCCTTATCTCCCTGCAAATTAACAGACATGACCTCATGGGCTATCCACCTGAAATAGTTATACACATTTTGGCCCTGTAACTTGCTGCTAGCTCCCACACTGCCCTCTTCTACAAGGCCTGATGATGTCAGCCACCTTAAGACTACCAGCTGACAGTGAAATATCAGATGTAAGCTGTGGCGCATGTGATAAGTACCATGATCTATAGTGTATAAGACTAGATAGGTAGTGGTTCTACTGTCCCTCCAGCCCACTTGGTGAGTGTGTATATATCCATATGGCATAACCTTGGTAGCCTAGGCATTTGTAGGGTTTTGCAGTGTTTTATTTGTAGCAGGTGATGTGCCCCCCCCAAAGGACTGACCACAACAAGGCCTGCATATGTCATCAAACTTAATATGTCCTAAAGTAATAGTACTAGCAGACATAATGTGTGTTGCATGCACCACATATTGTGATCTGTAGTATGTACCATTACATAGGTAAGCGTGCACAGCTATATACAGCCAACCTGCACTATGTGTCTGCTTTGGCAGGTCCTGTATGCACTGACTGGAAGTGGTGCTAGCCTCAATGTAGCTATGTGTTTGTGTGAGCCTGTTAGAGCATTTTACAACATGTTATGGAACCATGGGATGTATGGATTGAACAAAGAGAGTACTGTAGCCTTCGACTGTCACTGGTCAGAAAGATGTGGATGCATTCACTGTTGTACAATGAATACCGACAGGTTTGGGACATACATCCCAGACTGACACTGGTATACTGAATGTGGCAGTCATCACAGCTATCACTGTGTGCAATGGCACCCTTGCCATGTCACTACACAGGCATATCGTACAACTGTAGCAGCCACAAAGGTTCCAAGGTATACCAGTACACAATGTAGATAACATGTCCTGTGGAGTCCGTGTCACAACCGTACATGTGTAGTCTGTCAGTGAAATGCTTTGGAGGGGATGTATATAGCTCCATACGGGGAGGTGTCAGTTCCCACTATGTACCTCTTGTGTTTCCCATGACAGGGCTAACACAAGTCACTTGTGCTACACACCAACAACATCAGTGTGGCATGCATAGTACATGCTGGTGAAACAGCTATGTAACACAGACAGTACACCCTACATGAAACAGGCCCCCCATGCATGTCATGCACACATCTGCCATGACACACATCATGTGCAGGTTATACATTGGGATGCAGACCACAACAATTATAACTGTTACTGGAAAACTGTTGATACTGGACACAGTATATATGTGGATGTGTCATCTCCATCAAAAACCCTGGTGGCATTTATGAAGGGTAGCAGACCTTCTCACAGATTAGGGATGACATATGTCTGCTGTGCTGACATTCCATCTTTTGCTGCTTTATTTCCACTGTCTATCCATAGGTTATCCCAACAGACTCCTGTAACAGAAACATAAACATGCCAGTGACACACCTGTCATTGTGTAACTATACAGCCAATTCAACAACATACAATATAAGGACCACATAAGGTATGCAAATGTATGTGGTATACATATGACAAATGCCAGCATACAGTATATCTTGTTAACCACTATAAGTGGCATGGTGAACTGAGACTGCATTACACAAGTACATGTTAAGTAATATAGTCATCCTGTGCATCAGACACATAGCTTCCTTTCCCTGCATTGGTGTCAAGGATGACAGGGATGTGGCACAGGTATCATCCCTTACACAGGGTGTTGTGTGTGGATGCAGGAGGCCTAGGCTGTCCCACATGGTAGACAGCATGTGTGTGAGCAGGGCAGAGCATATAAGAGGGACCATGGAGAGGTGCTGTGTGTGTCTGTAGGTGACCTGCATTTGACAATGGTGTGTGTGTGCATGTGCACAGTCAAGCTCAGTGCTAGCCCTACATGTGTGTATGTTGGACAGCTTTAGACCTTACATGGTAGAGTTGAAAGTTCACCATCTCTGGCCCTGAATATGGGAACTGGCTCTTTCAGGAATTGCACTGGCAGCTGCATGCCCAAGGTCAGAGAAGCGGTGCTAGTACTTGATGGTAACTGCTGTCTGCTGGGACCATGTCTCCCACTGAACCACCCAGGACCCCAAGCCCATGGCCTGCCACTTCATAATGTAGACAGCACAATCCCCTTTGAAGCACTGGATGTATTGCCACTACGGGAGCATGAGTGTGTATGGCCACATGAACTCTTAGCAGATGGTGTTGCTGACCTATGTCCACAGGTTCAACACTCAACTCCAACCACATGTTCTAGCACAATGTGCAGTCCAAGACAGACATTGTCTCAGCCCACTGTCTGTTCACTGCATGAGTCAACAAATCCAGGGTATTCCCATTGTGGTGAAGGCTGTTACAGATGTCAGACTATATGGCATCCATAACCCTAAGCATATGCCTGGTGTTCTGTTCAGAATGTGCCTGTGCCTCTATGATGCCCCAAATATGTGACAGGTGACCCATGATGTGACACCTGCAACAGGTTGTGGATGGACAGTAGGCCTCCTACAAGCACCCCTGTCAATCCACCTGTGTGGGACCTTGCCAGCTCTCTGGCTATGGCCCAGTGTCTACACGCACTGGAGCCATAGCTGGCACACTTTCCTGTTCAATGTCTCCACCCTCTGACTGTCCAATATCTGTGGCCTCTGGAGATGGGGTATATGTGGGCATACAGACTGTGTGTGGTGACAATGGGGGCAGAATAGTGATGTCTACCTCTGGATGGAGTCAGCCCCCAACACCTCCACCTGTGCCTCACTATGGCCACCATCATCATCAGTGTCTGAGGAGACAGTGACATCAGGTTGTGTATGGGACAGACTCCAACCCCCACAGTCACCTGCAATAAAAATGAAAAAAGCAGTACATTAATACTTGCACTACTGGTATGAAAAACATCCAAGATTCATAACAACGAAGAACCACAACTGCAATAGTGGTCAAATAACTTCCTTCTCTGCATTTGTCCACAAAGTACTACCTCGGAACACAATTCAAATTCAACTCAGGACCTTTATAACCATTACTTGAAGTAAATCAAGTCAAACATGACCAGTAATATTTACCTTTTACTTACTCAGTATGACAGTATAATTGAAAAAACAACACATAAAACCCAGTACAACTCTGCACAATTATATGGAAATACACATCTCACTGCTTAATGTATTTGCCTTCAACCTGTTGTATTTTAAAAGGCATTTTAGATTCCTTGCCTCATTTAAACCAGGAGCCTTATCTGCTCTTACCTGTAACTGCCAAAGTGTATATGTTTGTTAACTACACTCCTATGACTACCCCCTCTCAAAACTTTAGGTACCTCTTCCAGACTGGCATTTAAAAACATCCTACTCTGTTTACAGACATAATTATGTGCACATAGGGCATTATTCTGGCCCTGGCCCGTACTAGACTATAATTGTTCCTTAACAAAACAAGTGTCATACTTACCAGGGGCAGGACCACGGCCTTGGGCGATACCTGATGAACCTGTGAAAAGTTGAGGGTGGGGTAATGTCAGTACCACTACATGTTGCAGCACAACAAGGTAATACATCCATAAATCTCACAGTTACAGTAGCTACTGTGTTACTTGTTATATTGGTCCCAATCTGCATATGAGTGCATACCTGAGGTTACACCGCCGCAAAGAACAAAGACCTGGACCCACATAAATGTATTTACAGCCTGACACACTGACTGCTACAGTATTATAATGCTGATCACAGTAAACTTACCTGCATGTTCTTCAGCTGTGTAAACTGTGGCACCCACCTCCACGATGTATGGTGTGATGGATGCCTGGGAGGTGTGTGTGCCTAGGTATCCCAGGAATTCCTCAGTGGCCGAGAGTGATTGTTCCACTGCATGCCCTCTATTGGTGACAGCACAATCCCTGGCTATAGTTGCTGCCTGTTGACATGCAGCATTAATCATATCACTTGCCTGGTGTCAAACCTGCTCATATGTCCTGCCTTGCTGGCCCGTGGCATTAATGTCATGGACAAGGTCTGACCACAATGCAGCCTGCTGTTCTCTATTATGTCTCCCCTGGATAGCAGGATGTCATGATGCTGCCTTAGTCCTTTCAGTGCAGCCTGCTGTTCCCTATTATGTCTCCCCTGGATAGCAGGATGTCATGATGTTGCCTTAGTCCTTTCAGTGCAGCCTGTTGTTCCCTATTATGTCTCCCCCTGGATGTTATGATGCTGCCTTAGTCCTTTCAGTGCAGCCTGTTGTTCACTATTATGTCTCCCCCTGGATAGCAGGATGTCATGATGTCATGATGCTGCCTTACTCCTTTCAGTGCAACCTGCTGTTCCCTATCATGTCTCCCCCTGGATAACAGGATGTCATGATGCTGCCTTAGTCCTTTCAGTGCAGCCTGCTGTTCCCTATTATGTCTTCCCCTGGATAGCAGGATGTCATGATGCTGCCTTAGTCAGTTCAATGCAGCCTGCTGTTCCCTATTATATCTCCCCCTGGACAGCAGGTTGTCGGGATGCTGCCTTAGGCCTTTCAGTGCAGCCTGCTGTTCACTATTATGTCTCCCTCTGGATAGCAGGATGTCATGATGCTGCTTAGTCCTTTCAGTGCAGCCTGCCATTCCCTATTATGTCTCCCCTGGATAGCAGGATGTCATGATGCTACCTTAGTCCTTTCAGTGCAGCCTGTTGTTCCCTATTATGTCTCCCCCTGGATAACAGGATGTCAAGACGCTGCCTTAGTCCTTTCAGTGCAGCCTGCTATTCCTATTATGTCTCCCCCTGGATAGCAAGTGGATGTCCACTATCTACAGGTACAGTAAGGGTAAAATGGCTGGCACTATCCACAGCTTGCTCACACGTCATATCCCACAGTGTGACAACATACTACATTTGTGTGGATACAATGAAGATAGTATCATTACTGAGGCATTTCCCTGTATGCCATGACATATTCTGCTATATGATCATACACTCAACACTGTGGTCCACTGTGGTGTGTCCCCTAAGGCTAATCACACAATAATATGTCATAACCCCCACTAGCGGTAGCAACATACTTGACCTGGTCATTACTAACATGGGCAACCGTTGCTCTACACCAATAGTTAACTCCTCCCTGGTTAGATCCGACCACAAACTAATCACGCTGGAAATCCACATCCCTCCCACCCATCCCTACAAAGGTAATCACCATGAGAAACTTCTCCAAAGCTAACTTTGGGCTCCTAGAAACAGAGGTGGCTAACTTCATGGCACCCATGCAAATGGAGAATAGTTGCATGACCACTGAATCATACACCAATGCACTGTACAAACATGTACACAAATGCATGGATCTTGTCATACCCAATAGAACCAAGACACGCTCCTCCAAAAAAAGGAAGCCAATCTGGTGGTCCCCTGCCATAAATAAACTCTACAATAGAAGGAGGAAACTGATACAGAATAAGGTGAAGTCCCAACACTGGAAATACTCCCTTATCAGCCTCAACAAAAAGTTGAGATCCCTCATCAAATCCTCTAAAGCTAGCTATGAAAACAAAATTGCAGCAGATAGTAAAGACAACCACAAAACCTTCTATATTTAGGTAAAGAATCTCCATGGCCATACTCAGAGTTGCTCTGAGCTACTGCACAATGGTACTTCCTATACCGAGCCAACAGATAATGCCAATGTACTGGCTGACAGATTAAGTGCCAACTTTACCACTCTCTCCCCCCCTTAAAAGACCAATCACAATACCAGTAGATTGCCAGGCACCCAGTATTACTGCTGCACAGATTAAAACAGCACTGTCCAAGGTCCTGAATACAGCTTCCATGGGACCTGAGAATATATCTGGCTGTGTTCTACATGAGCTACAGAGTGAACTGGCACCTCACCTGTGTGCCCTGTTCAATCACAGTCTCACCTCAGGCTTTGTCCCTACCAAATGGCGCACTGCTACAGTCATCCCTCTCCACAAAGGAGGAGCGACTACAGACCCTGGGAACTATCATCCCATTAGGCTGATGAGTCTGATATGCAAAGCTATGGAATGCATCATCATGGACCTAATAAACAAGGATATAGGGAATCTCCAAACTCTGGATCCTACACAGTTTGGTTTTGTGAAGGGTAGATCATGCCTGCTCAACTTCGTCGACTTCTTTGAGTCAGTCACCAGAGCTGTGGATGAAAGCAAGGTGATTCATACAGCCTTGACCTGGCCAATGTGTATGATACCATTCCCCATTCAGGAATCATAGAAAAAACTCACTAAGCTAGGCATCAACCCCTATATCACTAGGTGGGTTGCAAACTGGCTCACAGATAGAACCCACAGTGTGAAAGTAGCGGACTCCAAGTCAGACTGCCGACCAACCATGAATGGAGTCCCACAGGATTCATTCCTGGGTCCTCTCCTGTTTGGTATCTACTTCTCTGAAGTCCAGGCCAACACAAAGGGTCTCTCACTGACAAAGTTCTCAGATTATTGCAAGTTGGGAGCTATTATTAACTCCCCAAGTGATGTTGACATCCTACAGAAAGGCCTCTCTAAGACCAGCATCTGGTGTCAGAACCATGGTCTTAAGCTCAATGCCAAAATATGTGTCATCATCCCCTTTGGAAAAACCTTGTTCCCATGAATTACCACATCGATGGTAGTCCAATAAACACAGAATGTGTTATAAGAGATCTGGGAACACAGGTTGACATCAGCCTCTCTTTTGGCCACCACATTAACACTGTGGTCAGAAAGTCCTTCTATGTGGCACATCTCATTACTAAGGGTTTTGCATCCAGGAAGAAAGAGGTCATTGTCTCCCTCTACTCTTCTCTCATTAGGCCAATCATCGAGTACAATGCCCCATTTGGCATGTACCTCACTAGACACCTGCAACAACTGGAGAGGCCGCAAAAGTACCTCACAAAGAGGATCCTAGGCCTTAAACACTTGTCCTATATGGACAGACTCAAAAAACTCCAACTGTTCTCTGTCTCATACTGCCTACTTAGAGACAATCTCTGTTTGACATACAAAGCCATGTCTGATCCAGCTCTGTTAGAAATGCTACATCTAACAAAATTCCAATCCCTTCACATCACACACTCCAGTGACCTCAACCTCATTACCACAATCAACAAAATATGCTGACGGGACAGGTTCATAACCCAGAGACTGCCCTTGCTCTGGAATAGACTTCCCATACATGTCAAACAGAGCACCTCACTGGCCATCTTCAAGAGAAACCTTGATGAGTGGATGGGAAATAGAAAATTCAACCAGGGGATCACTCTAGTGGCTCTACTTGACAGAGGCACTAGGAACTAAGGTTGGGTGGCACGATGTCAGGGTAATCCTATGGGCTAGGTTTGTAAAAGCTCCAGGGCCTTTAGCCTAGTACACACCTATGAACCTATAAGACCAGTGCCAGACAAATAGCAGTGTGCTATAACAACCACTATATAGGGACAGTCCGACAACACCAGTGTGCCACACTGACAAAAGTCAATGCCACCCAGATGTATTGTACGTCCCCTGTAGGTGTAAGTCAGCAGGGTATCACTGACATGTCATTACCACAGGTCTTTGACCAGCTTACTGCTGTAATCCCTATTGCCCATACCTCTGTCGTCCCATCTGCATCCTGTTATACACAAGAAAACAGTTACATACCTGCTAAAGTGCAGCACTCTTCTGTTGAACTGTGTGTCTGGTAAAGTTTCACAAAGGCATACTTTGTGTGAGTAAGGTCTCATACAGAATGGTTCCTCATAGCCAGCTGTCTGCCTTTTAAACATGCTCCCCATCAGCAGGTGATTGCCTATAAACCAATCTGTGGTTCTGAAATGCTAATTTCAGCCAAAGCAGCTGAACTGCACTATCATTAGCCAGTGACATGCAACCGCTGTGCAATATATAAGGCCTTCATGTAGACCAGGACCTCTTTCTTAACTGTTGAGCTGGACACTACTGGTGTGAGGAGACTACATCATCACAGATGGTAGGTCTGTAGCAGAAACCTTTTCATAGAGCTGTGTGTACCACAGGCTGCAGCTGCTGCTGCAGGTAGTAGAGATAGGAAGAGAGTGTGAACACTTTGGAGGACAACAAACTGTAGGTGTATCTTTGTCAGCTGTGCCAGCCTTGTTATAGAGGCAGTGCCAGGTTGAGGGTACCCTTTACACTCCAATTAAAGCATGTGTTTAAGGTACGTATGTTAGGCAACTGTGTCAATAACAGAGTACTAGGTGACATATAGTACTGCTATAAGGATATGTGACGTGTGTCCCTTCCTGCAGGCCTGTAACTTCATGCACTGAAAAGCGGTTATTTAATTTGCAGTGCTTTGTGTGGAAAAAGAATGTATTAGTGACACATTGATTGCTGTCTTCACAATAAAGTTATTGAAATGCAGCACAACACTGGATTTAAACCCATGACTGTGTGTGGCAAAATGTACTGTATGCAAGTCATTTTACAGACTGAGCTACTGAGTCACTATTACAGCAGGTGTACTTGCAAGATATATGTGAACACATACAGGCTATGACAAACATTTTCTAGATCCATCAGTATATGCATGGGTTTATATGAATGTAGTTCTGCACCAGAGTCACAGTTGAACATGAATTTTGCCATGAATGCCATAGCAGGTGACATTTTACATGTTGCTGATAAAAGGGCACATTTACCTGCTTTCACAGGGCTCAGTTACATCCATTATCATGTGTCTGGCTGTCAAGAGGTGTACTATTGCACCAGAATCCTAGTTACTCTCCCAGTTTTTCCATTACTGTTTATTCCAGTCAGTGCTGTGCAGTATGGCACGCAGCTCCACTGAAACATGCCTAATGAATGTAATTGGTAATTACTATGTTTTGTTTAAACCACCTGTTTTATTTAAGAGTTGCATGGCATGGCAGGTTAATGCAGTGTGCTACAGGTGTGATGGTCTTGGGTGTGAACCATGGCAGAGGTGTTTATTTTGTACAAGTGACTTACAATGTTAAAAACACATATACTCATAATAGCTTTATTTAGCTGAGCTAAGCAAAGCTGTGTGACGCAGCATGCAGCTCCATGCTAAAAAAAAAGGGGATATAGGAAAGTGGTGAAATGTGGGCAAGCAGGGGGAAAATCATATGGTAAGGTAGGGGGGGTGTGCAGGAAGAGTGTAGGAAAGAACCATAGCTACCCATTTCATATAAAGCAACAACTCTGCACTTTGACAGACTTGTACATGAATTTGTATTCTCAAACACCAGAGAGAGGGGCGAGGACAACAGAACTGTGTTGTCAAGCCAAGTGGACTTAATTATGTGCGTCCAGTGGACATGTGTGAAATGGAGAGCTATGCATGGGACGATGTTTTTCCCATTTTTTCTTTTTTAATGTGAGAGTGGAATGTTGGGGAAGGGACATAGGTATGTGTGGGGAAGGTAAGTTGGGTAGGTGAGGATGCATTTGCAAACAGACAAGACATCAGACAGGAGTGGTGTGTGACACATGAGGGGGGATGAACACCTTTGACAGGGATGGTGCTGTGGAATCCGAGTTCCTTGTGCCTGCAGACGGCAGCTGCATGACTTACATCCCCACCCATGGGACTCCTGGCATTGCTCCTTCACTACCCCGAGGGTGGCTGTGCTGGAGGCTGGGCAACACTGCCCCACCAGGTCAGCCAGCATGCCCTCAATCTGGTGCAGGCATTGGTCATGGTCACAGTGAACTATCCTGCACACCAGGACTGGTAGCTCATGACCACTCTCCCACTGCCACTGCTCCCATAGGAGGACTGGCCCCCATTCCCTGTGGTGGCTCTATCCAATGCTGCAGATAGTGCAGGGGCAGCAAAGAGAGCACCAATGGTCTGGGTCCCAGATGTGCTGGGCACCCAGTGCCACAGCCGGTTGAGGCAAGATATGGGGATCAGCTGGAATCAGCCTACCTTGACGTGCTTTGGTACATAAGGTAAAGCAATATGTTATGGCTAGTAACAACCAAACCATTCTTTGTATTAACAGAATGGAACTTTATATTTATTAATCCAAATACATATTAATGTATATTATGTGCAACACAACATAATATAACATAACAGTCAGTTTGGTAACAGCATGCCAGTGTGAAGTACTTCATATGGCTAGCATAACAGTTTAATAAAATATGTTAATATTGAATCATAATAAAACATAACAATAATCAACCACATTTTCAAAAATATAGTTAGTGTAACAAAATATGTTAATATTAAATCATAATAATGCATTACAATAATGAATAAATTAAGATAAGGGATGGGGAGAGAGACAGAGAAAAATATTCCATGAGTGACATTGCAGATGATATCCCTGACAACACTGGTCATATATACTTCTACAGGTGTGTACTGACAGTTGTGATTACAGTAACTACAAGTCTCCTATAGCAGTTGTAATACATACATACCTCTCAAGCTGATAGCATGGGACAGTAAGGGCCAAGTACTAATAAATGCAGGTACAGAACTACCCAGAAAAATTTCACATAATGTGGATGTATATAACTACTGGGTGTTTTGTAAATGGATTTGATAATGCATTGCATTCCAGATAATAATTTATCTGGCAAACATATGACAGACAGATTAGTCAGTTCTAATTACATTATGAGAAATCGTGACACTTGAGAGGCATATCTGTGTACAGCAATTAAACTAGACAGGCATCATGGCTTAGTTTGCAGGCATGGGAGTAGAACCCATTAGCTGTGACTGCAGGGGACATCTGCAAATACTTTAATAATTGACTGCAGCAGCATAGTATGGACAAGCAAGATATACAGCCATACTGGGATAACACCATTTTATTTCTGAATCAACAATGCTGATGCACTCATTCTTGGTACTGAGCATAACATTCTGTGAGATCTAAACACAATATCTGCACATAATATGGGCTAACCTACCTATCACATTTTTGTGTTCTTGAGGAGAGAGAAATTGTGAGCATTATGTGACTGATACTGAAAATGTAGTGCCACATAGCACTGGATTCGAACCCAGGACTGTGGGTGACAAAATGTACAGTGTACAAGGAATTTAACAGACTGAGCTACTGAGACACTGCTGACTACAGGGTGACGAATATTTGCTTGGAGACCAGCTGGAAACATACTATGAATTGTGCAATACAAGTTACAGGACTTTCCACTATCGTTCTAGTACTGTTATAGTGTTATACCAAACTGCAGTGCAATAGAACACACATGCATGGTATACAACCATCCTGCATATATTACTACAGCTTTATTTCACTTTCAACAACACAGGTGAACACATGTTATTGTTATTGGTTTGCAATATCTGTGAAATCCACACATACAATATATGGCCGTGGAGTGGGCTAACTCAACCATATAGCTTTATTACATGGCATCTGTGGAAGACAGAGCATTATGTGACCAGTATTGGCCTAGAGAAAGCCTTGAACAGTACTATGAGTTAAGCAATACACTTTTCAGCCATTAGATATGCATTCTACAGCTATTACAGTGTTATACTTGACTGCAGCAGCCTTACCTTACAGACTCATGCATACAGCTCTTCTGCACTGGTTATGACAAGACAATTCCGATGTACACCATTTTCCTTGCTGTTATTGGTATTGTTTCTTGTTTTTATTGTACTACCGTTGTTATTATTCATTTATTGCACTACAGACTTTATTGTATATACTTTATTGCAATTAATGCTTTACTCTTTCTTGCTTATTGCACTACAGTTGGCATAATACAGCCATACTCACCACACTCATGGCACAACCTGGCCAACCACCCGGCATGAAACTTGACATTGCGAGCCCTCTCAGCTGCAGCTGTTGGGAGAGAAGCACACCATTATGCATACTGGTTTTGCAGACATTTAGATTACATATTGCTAAAATAGAGGATAATGTACTTGCATACTTGTGGGGCATTCCCTGCCCTTGCTTGTTGGAATCAGGTGTCCAGGGTTCCCCTCTTTCGTCTTTTCAGATCATCATGATGGTGATGACACTGCTTACTTGTGCGGGGATACCAGTAACACTGGTGACTTCTCTGGCCAGCTGGTCCCAGTTCTCTGCTTTACACTCCAAGCCCTGAAAACTGCCCTGCAGCAGCCTATCATCATGGCTTTTACAAGGAGCCCAACCATGACCCTGGACTCCTGAATGCCCCACCGCTGCACCCAAAAGCAAACACCTTTTCCAACACTACCAGCCATATCAACAGATGATTGAACTTCAATGGATTCTGCAGAATTCCCCCAGTGCACTTTATATAGGCTGTTTTTCCACCCTTACATGTCATTGAGCAACATTCAAAAAAGCACTGTGTTGCTTAGCAGCGTGCAAACCAGCCAAGCAGAGCATGCAAACATGCACAATCATGGTTTTAGTGAAGCTGAGCACCGCAGAAACATTAGCAGCAATTAACATGTTTATACGGTCCTTAGCAGGTTAGAGCACAGTTGTGCAGAGCGCAGCGGAGCCGTATTTTAAAATTTTCTCTGTAATGTGTGCAACAAAAATACAGACAAGTTCTGACTTCTATGTATTTGAACCCTGGACCTACTACACATACAGCCATAACTCTACCCATTTAGCTATGTGGATATTAAGAAATCCAGTATACCTTCACATATCCCACTGAGCTACCTGTTAGCAGTGCTGAGCACCATGCCATGCAAACAGGCTTAAACATACCAATAAATAAATAGTTAATTACATCCAGTTTCTATTTTTAGATGTCTGGCAGATGTCTGCCATTTATGTATGAGATCCACTCAGCTTAGCTGCACTCTGTGCCGCACTGCACAAAAGCGCCAAATAAAAAAAGTCATTATGCTTATTAATTACATTTGGTTTCTGCTTTTAGATGTTTGGCAGCTGTCAGCTGTTTGCATGTGAGCACAGCTTGGCATTGCTGCGCTTCATGCTGCGCTGCTCAAGCATGCAGTATTCAAAAATAAAAAAATAAAATAAAAGACAACACTGATTGAATATCCATGCTCCTTGGCTCTCCCTCGGCAGCATGCCATCATTAATATGTATGATGTGCTGCTGAGGGGGACTGTGGCCATAGACACAGATACATTATGTGTATGCTCTGCATGGTGCCTACACAAAGTTTATTAAATCCCGGGGTATGTCTTTTATTCAGGATTGTTTTTGAGAATGTTTGTTTATGTATTTCTTATGCATTTCTTTCTTTAAATATTTTTGTTGCTATAATGGAGGTGAGTGGTCCTAAATTATATGATTGGTAGGCTTTCAACATGTGATCAATGCGGAAGGTCTTATTTGGAGTTTGTTACTGGAAAATGCTTTGTTCTGAAGAAGTCTCATTATATTAAAGCCAAAAGGGGTTAATTACTATTATAGTCTGTTTTCATTCATTCATTCTGAGTGGCGCAGCATTTTGTGGTTATTTGTTTTTGGAATTTCTTTGGGTCACCACTCATTACCTTGGTGATTTTTACTTCCTTGACTTCAAGATAATTGTGGAAATCACCAGGATGTAAGTCACCCACTTCATGATGTGATACAAAAAAGCTGAACTTTTTAAATTCTTTGCAATATTTTGCATGTTGTCCAATGTATTTAAAAATATTTATGTTTTATGGCTAACCTGTAGTCACATAATCTCTCTGAGAGCTTCTTAGTGGTTTTACTAACATTGAAGCTCTTGTATGAACCACAAATTGCAAAATAAATAACCCTGTATGTCTTACATGTAAACCTTTCTTTAGAAATCGTTTATTTCCCTGAGTGCTTTAGAACAGTGCTATGTCCTGCATTGATAAATCTACATAACTTGCAAGTCTGACAAGCATAGATGCTAAGTGGCCTGGAAGCCTTATTTGAGATAATACTTCTTTTTTTCAAGCAAATGTTTGAAATTACTAAGTTTTTAATACCCAAAATATTGTTTAGGACCAATGGTTTTACTTAGGTCATGATTCCCAGTAACAGTTTTTCAGTTATATGTAATAATCCTTTTAATGTTCATATAAATACTAATCAGTAACAGGAACGCCAATGCGAATTAATCATCACAAACTTTTACAACTTTGGAAAAATACATGTATTTCAATATTGGTTGATACTTAATCTATCTGTTCTTCCTCACTTCATCAATAATGCATTCTAACTTTCTGTAAAATGTTCTGTATCTAAGAACAATGATTTCAGTATTAACACCTTTTTTCAAATATCTTATCACTACTGATAGGGTGGCTTTTCTGATAAATTGTCTTCTTATAACATGCTGCTTCATAAAGTGCGGTTGTTGAGTACTGCAGTGTAAGTAATTATTAACACAAGTCTTATTTTCTGTAAATGTTACCATAAAACATCGGTGCTCTATAGCTAGTGTAAGAGTAAGAGCCAAAAAAGTACTGTTTTTCCCATAACACTTGCGGAGAATAAGAGAAAACTTGTGCTTTTATTCAAATCAGTTAATATGGAGGAAAATCATCCATTGCACCATTCCATAAATCATCTATTGTACCATTCCAGACTATTAGTAAAGCATGTACCTATCTTCTGTATAAGGAAAGAAGCTACCCAAATAACATCTATGGTTCCAAAAATTGTTGTTCCCACCAATTCATTACTAAATCAGCAAAATGGAGATCATACTGATACCCATCACTACTCCCTTCAATTGATGATAAATTTTGTTATGAAATACAAAAAAAATGTTAGCAAGAACAAAATCTAAAAACTGACACATTTTGTGAACCATTAAGTTGTCAAATTGGGTAAATTTCTTAAATAGTTTCTACAAAATCAATCCCAATGTCCGGTAATATGGAGGTGAAGAGAGTTTCCACAGCTGTGGTAATTAACATGCTCTCTGTACCTCTAAAGCTATATTTCATAAGTAAATCTAGTTGGGCCAAATAATGTTTTAAGTAAAACTGTGTGCTTTGCACAACTGGATTAAATATGGCATCCAAATATACTGAAATAAGTCTGCTGTCTAAAAGAAGGATCAACATTTATTATTATTTTTATCTTTGGAATACCAATAATCCTTCCTAACTTGGGGTGATAGACTCTAAAAAATTCATAAAATGAAAAGTCAGTATACTCCTGATGCAAAAGATCCAACAAATAATAATCAATCATCTTAAATGTTTCTAACATAAAATATTTACTCACTGTTATATCACAATTAGTGACAGATAAATGTGCCAGTATTTTTAAAATGTATTTGTCATTGTCCATAACTGCAACACTGCTCCCCTTGTCTGCCTTATAATTTTTATAAAGTCATGATTTTGTAAACAAACAATGGCTTCCCTTTTTGTTTTCGAAAGATTATATCACATTTTTTGTGTCTTATTTAATATCAAGCTCCTAAAGCCATTTTCATCTGCTTCTGAGAAAGTACTCTGTGTTTTGTTTAAAACTGGATTGTATATATTTTTCTTGAAAATGCTGGCTCTATGAATGTTAAAACAATTTATGTCATTCGGGATGTAATCTCAGTTCATCTTCCATGTAAAATGTTCCAGTCAGTTGATAAACTTACTAAACTATCTCTTCTGACATAAATAAATGGAAACGTTTATTTAGCACACTGACATGATGTTTTGTAAGTTTGGAAGAATTTAAGTTTAAAACAGGACATATTGGTGCTAGTTCCTTGTGCCGTTCCCTATGCCTCAGACTCTGTTTCTACCCCTTGATCTGGATTATCCCTTTGTTTTTGATGGTTGGCCCTGTTCAGAAGAAAGCCTGCCAATGGGGTTGATTTGAAAATTCTGTTTGTTATGCTGATCTAACCCAAATTCCGAGAGAGTATTATTAGAAACATTGTGCATATTAGTGATAATCTCAGATTTATGTGGAACTGAAGGGAAACCAGCTCCTTTGATGCACTGGAAATCCTTGTTTTGCTAGTAGTTCTAATCCCATTAAGATTACATTCCAAATCCCTCTCAGCCCAGTGTTCAAAAGTTAAGCAGTGCTGTTCCTGTACACTTCAGAATCTCCTGCCAAATTTAATGAAATGTCTCTTCACCTTCAGTGATATGTTATCATACATGATTTTTCAATCAGAAAAAATTGGATTGGTTTTTGATACTACTATCTGAATTTCATACTTGTGTTTTTAAATCACTAAGTTCCTCTGTGTTATGACTAATGAATGTGCTAAATACCACTAGGCCTGTGTTGTTATATAAATCAGTTATATCCTTGTCACTCTTATAATTTTTGGTAATTGGCTTCCCTGTTTTTTCCCCCCAATTTTTATGCTGTGTTTCATTAGATTGTCATACACTCCCCTGTATTCCACTCACTCTCGTATCTGGATTTTATTTCTAAACCCTCCCAGTCTAATCTTCCTTCTCCTTATCTTATCTGCTCGGAGTGGCGAACTTTCTTGCCCCAAAGTCACCAGCCCTGTACTGCCTTAGTGTTTATGACACCTCATTGTTTAATTAGCCCTACAGGCCATACTTCAAATTTCCATGCCTAGTACTTCTTGCTTCAAAAACCTCCTAGTAATTTCTCACATATCCTTTCTAACAGGGTTCTTTTTCACTCTTTTAATATTGCTTGTGACCACAGATTCAATTTTTCCATTAGCTGACCATCATCACTTTGCTTTAACAGTATCCTTTCAATTGTCTTGTGTACTCTGGGTTTGTAGGTGATATACCAAGTGTAATCGTGGCACTCTATACTATTCCTGTAAATGTGACATGCCTAAACCCCTATCTTCTACTTGTAATATCATTTTTTGTCTGTTTACCCTGGGTCTCTTATTTCCCCAAATATACCTCATTACTTCCTTCCTAACACTATCCCAGAAGTTTTTTTTTTTTACCAGGGTTTGAATAAATGCTTGTGTTGCATATAATAATGGCATCATAGACATTTTATTGTTTGTATTCTGTGATTCAGATCGTATTACATAAGTTTCCATTTCTTTATCATGTTCAGTATTTTTAGTTTTACCTGTTTTCAAGTTTCCTCCAGTGAATGTTTAGTTTTCATAGATAACCATATTCCCAAATATTTTAGTTTATAGTGACCCTGTAGTTGTTAGTGCTCATTTATTTTGTAACCTGATGTCTGTGTAAATTGTCTTAAGATGTCTAAAACTTGTGGTAGGATGACATTATATAAAATGATACCATCTGTGAACAGGAATATCTTTTCATCTATACATTTCTAGTTCCGTCCGCTAATCCCAGGCTGTCTTATCTTTTGTGCCATTGATTAGAGATATTTATCAAACAAAAGTAGAAAAAGTGGACACCCTTGTCTTATTCCCCTCTGTCATAAACTCATTGGTATTTACTTGTGCTATCGATCCCCGTAGAGTTCTTTTAGCAAGTCCATAAATGCCACAGGATCCTGTTTTACTTATTATTTCTCACAGGAACACCCAACACACCCATTTGGATACTTTCTCAGTATCCAGTCCCACAAAACTAAGCTTTCCTCTCTTCATTGCTTCCAAATCAATAATCTATGCTTTGCTGATATTTTCAAATATCTCTGTTTTTCACAAATGTGATGATGATATTATCAAATGTTCATCTATTTTTCACAAACATTTGATGATACTGTCAAATGTCTCTTTTATTTTTTACAAATCCATACTGATCATCATGGATTATCCTTAGGAGAATTTTAACTATTACTATACCTACTAATACTTTAGAATCATGATTTAAGATCAACATTATGCTGATTGACCTACGATTACAGGGCTGTCTTAATTCCATCTGGAGGTTTGTTATTACTTTTTTCCATTATTCTGGCATTGCTTTCACACCAAGCTAAGGTTAAAGAAGTTTCGCCCTCTTGTGGTAATGATTAATTTATACTTCTTCCATGTCTCCTCTGGGAATCATCCCACCATGACATTTTTCCTAAAGCCCAAACTTGCAATTATTCCTCTATCTCCTGCATTGTTATGGGGTGCATTAGTTCTGTGCCTTCTTCTACTCTTATTCTAATCACACAATAAAGTCTTCTACTTTCATTAACCAGCCTTTTTGTTTTTTTCTCTTTACTGCACAGTTTCTAGTAGTACTCCCTAAATACTTCCCCTATCTCCTTGGGTTTTCTTGTTATTCCCTCTCTTTTGAGGGTGTCTTGTTTTAAATATACTGCTTTCCATTTTTGTTGCCATATTCTCCCTGATAATAACCTTTGCTGCTTTGGGGTGTTAGCAAGCATTTGAACTTTGATTGCTACCCCTTTCTGCTCTAAAGCTTCCACCACATATTGCTTCCATGTCTCTTTCATCTCCCATAATTCTGCTCTCCTTTTAGTTCACCTTGTTGCTTCCTGCACTGTTAATTTTCTCTAGTCTAGCTGTCTCATTATTCCTTCTCTTCCACCATATATCTTGTGTTTTCACTCTTAACTCTACTTTCAATAATTCTGACTTTTCTAATTGGGCTATCCTTCTACCTCTCTTCCCAGAATACCCTCGAGCTGTTCTGGAAACCTCTCCTCTTTTTGAGTGTTTGACAGCAATTCCTACTTTTATTTTCCAGTGTCTTACCCTACTTTCTACTGCTGGGTATTTCATTTCCATTTTAATTGGTGCAAGGTTTAACCATAATGTTGGGTGTGTTTGCATTCCTAATAACAGATATTCATGTTTCTTAGTTATATAATCTGCTCAAATGTAACTGCTTTCTAAGTTCTTCTGTCCAGTATGTGAATCTTTTTTTTTGCCTCCTGGTGCCTCCCCAACATCAACTAACCCATACATTATCAGTATGCTATGAAATAATTTCTATTCTGGCCATAATTTTTCTGTCTGAGGGCTCTGCTTATACCCTTTTTTGAAGTCACTAATTTCTATTGCCTCAGTACTTTTCCTTGGGTAAGTTCTATCGTCTCCAGCATCACTTGTTTTAGTTCTACTTTAATGAGTTTTAGGTGGCATGTAAAAGTTACCTACAGTTACTCTAGTGACTAGTCCCTTCCCCGATTAAAATATATCTTCCTTTCTCATTCACCTTCTCTTCTTCCAAACTCAGTGTTGTCCCTCCTCTTACTGGTATTAACTACTTTATTTTTCTTCCCCTTATACAGTAGCACAATGGCCTTTTGTAATCAATTCCTCATGTTCCCCCTGACCTTGATGTGTTTCCTGGACCATAATTATTTCTACTCACTCTCGGCTAATACAGGTCCCTATTGTCCTCACCTTTTCCTTGTCTGTAAGGCCATGCACATTCCACAGTAACATTGCTAGTATCACGTTAACTCCTTAAATGTTACTCTCACCCCTCCACAGTAACATTGCTAGTATCACGTTAACTCCTTAAATGTTACTCTCAGCCCTCCACAGTAACATTGCTAGTATGACGTTAACTCCTTAAATGTTACTCTCACCTCCACAGTAACATTGCTAGTATCACGTTAACTCCTTAAATGTTACTCTCACCCCTCCACAGTAACATTGCTAGTATCACGTTAACTCCTTAAATGTTACTCTCACCCCTCCACAGTAACATTGCTAGTATCACGTTAACTCCTTAAATGTTACTCTCACCCCTTCACAGTAACATTGCTAGTATCACGTTAACTCCTTAAATGTTACTCTCACCCCTCCACAGTAACATTGCTAGTATCACGTTAACTCCTTAAATGTTACTCTCACCCCTCTGCCTTGCCCGTAACTTTTGTTTCCTACTAACACAGACAATCCCAGCCCAGGTTTGTACAGGCCGTGACTGATACCATTCTCTTACCTGACAAGCAGCTGTAATTCAAAACTAGAAACTAGTAAACTAACCAACAAACGATTAATTATATACAAATACCCTATTTAACCCTTATTTATCTTTATTTGTAACATAAAATGAGGAATTGCTCTTTGCCGGTGCCACAACTGTATGCCATACAAAGTCCCTTTTTCCACCCTTGTTGCTCTTCTGGAAATCTGGATTTATTTTCTATCTTTCCAAATTTTAGTTTTTATAGCTTTTTAATCCACATCCAATTTTTCAAGAACTAAAGCTAAAAGATGTTGTTCCCATCCCTATATTTAATTGCTTCCTCTCAGTCATGGTCAGTCTTTTAAGATGACTGGCGAACTGTTGATTCCTTCATGATGCTCTGCCTTCCTTTTCATATGACTTCCCTTTATTTGGTTTTCCCTCTGTCCATAAATCTTCACATTTCTCTGCCTTACCTCCACTATTTTAACATTCTCATGTTTACATAGTCCCTCAGTACTCACAGAGAGGGACTGGATGGTAAACACTCGCTCTTTGTATACTCACAGGGAGGGACTGGATGGTAAACACTCACTCTGTATATTCACAGGGAGGGACAGGATGGTAAACACTCACTCTCTGTACACTCACAGGGAGGGACTGGATGGTAAACACTCACTCTCTGTACACTCACAGGGAGGGACTGGATGGTAAACATTCACTCTTTGTATACTCACAGGGAGGGACTGGATGGTAAACATTCACTCTCTGTATATTCACAGGGAGGGACAGGATGGTAAACACTCACTCTCTGTACACTCACAGGGAGGGACTGGATGGTAAACAGTCACTCTCTGTACACTCACAGGGAGGGACTGGATGGTAAACACTCACTCTCTGTATACTCACAGGGAGGGACTGGATGGTAAACATTCACTCTTTGTATACTCACAGGGAGGGACTGGATGGTAAACATTCACTCTTTCTATACTCACAGGGAGGAACTGGATGGTAAACATTCACTCTTTGTATACTCACAGGGAGGAACTGGATGGTAAACATTCACTCTTTGTATACTCACAGGGAGGAACTGGATGGTAAACACTCACTCTCTGTATACTCCCAGGGAGGGATATTCACTCTTTGTATACTCACAGGGAGGGACTGGATGGTAAACATTCACTCTTTGTATACTCACAGAGAGAGACTGGATGGTAAACATTCACTCTCCATACTCACAGGGAAGAAATGGATGGTAAATACTCACTCTCTGTATACTCACAGGGAGGAACTGGATGGTAAACATTCACTCTTTGTATACTCACAGGGAGAGACTGGATGGTAAACATTCACTCTTTGTATACTCACAGGGAGGAACTGGAAGGTAAACACTCGCTCTCTCTATACTCTGAGAGAGGGAATGGATGGTAAACACTCACTCTCGGTACACTCACAGCGAGGGACTGGATGGTAAACACTCACTCTCTATATACTCACAGGGAGGAACTGGATGTTAAACACTCACTCTCTGTATATTCACAAGGAGGGACTGGATGGAAAACACTCACTCTTTGTATACTCACAGGGAGGGACTGGATGGTAAACACTCACTCTCTATATATTCCCCTCACCTCCTTCTTTGTCTTAACTGTTTTTGTGATTATTTAAGTGGTATATATGGACCTTCCTGCCCAGATCCTCACAACCTGGGCAATCTGTTCCACCCTAACCAGGGAATGCTCTTTTAAGAATCTTAGCTTGACTTACTTTTCACCTCTCCACTACATTCTTTTACATTGATGGCATTCCTTGCCCCCCCCCCCCCCCATGCATTTGTAGTCTGTAACAGTGATACTTTTAGCTACTGGCATTATTAATGTGCAGAAACATTTCAGTATAATGAAACATTTTAATTAATCACACCCGTAACATTACCTTGGATGTTCCTTCACATTGTACAGTAATGGGCAATGAGAGTGCTGTTCGTAAATACCATCCTTCATAGTTTGAACACTGACCAAAGATCATCAGGGAATGGAACTGCTTTACTACCTGATGCCTACCACTTTTACAAATACAGTGCATATTCTTTATTTCTTGGGACTTTTTCCCATTCAGTCTTACCTTTTCCTTAGCCTTATCTACTAAACTCAGATGTTTCAAAGTTTTTCAGACATTAATTTTTCTTGAGCTGCTGCTCTGATCTTCCTATTTTGCTGTTATGTTATGCTTTTCCTTACCTTTTTTCCTGTTTCATTACGCTTTCCCTTACCTTTTTCCTGTTTTGCTACACTTTCCCTTACCTTTTTTGCTGTTTCGTTACACTTTCCCTTACCTTTTTTGCTGCTTCGTTACGCTTTCCCTTACCTTTTTTGCTTTTTCGTTATGCTTTCCCTTACCTTATTTGCTGTTTCATTATGCTTTCCCTTACCTTTTTTGCTGTTTCGTTACACTTTCCTTTACTTTTTTGCTGTTTCGTTCCACTTTCCCTTACCTTTTTTGCTGTTTCGTTATGTTTGCCTTTACCTTTTTTGCTGTTTCATTACGCTTTCCCTTACCTTTTTGCTGTTTCGTTACGTTTTCCCTTACCTTTTTCCTGTTTCGTTACGCTTTCCCTTACCTTTTTTCCTGTTTCGTTATGCTTGCCTTTACTTTTTTGCTGTTTCGTTACACTTTCCCTTACCTTTTTTGCTGCTTCATTACGCTTTCCCTTACCTTTTTTGCTTTTTCATTATGCTTTCCCTTACCTTATTTGCTGTTTCATTATGCTTTCCCTTACCTTTTTTTCTGTTTCATTACACTTTCCTTTACTTTTTTGCTGTTTCGTTCCGCTTTCCCTTACCTTTTTTGCTGTTTCGTTATGTTTGCCTTTACCTTTTTTGCTGTTTCGTTACGCTTTCCCTTACCTTTTTGCTGTTTCGTTACGCTTTCCCTTACCTTTTTTCCTGTTTTGTTACGCTTTCCCTTACCTTTTTCCTGTTTTGTTACACTTTCCCTTACCTTTTTTGCTACACTTTCCCTTACCTTTTTTGCTGTTTCGTTACACTTTCCCTTACCTTTTTTGCTGTTTCGTTACACTTTCCCTTACCTTTTTTGCTGTTTCGTTACACTTTCCCTTACCTTTTTTGCTGTTTCGTTACACTTTTCCTTACCTTTTTTGCTGTTTCGTTACACTTTCCCTTACCTTTTTTGCTGCTTCGTTATGCTTTCCCTTACCTTTTTTGCTTTTTCATTATGCTTTCCCTTACCTTATTTGCTGTTTCATTATGCTTTCCCTTACCTTTTTTTCTGTTTCGTTACACTTTCCTTTACTTTTTTGCTGTTTCGTTCCGCTTTCCCTTACCTTTTTTGCTGTTTCGTTATGTTTGCCTTTACCTTTTTTGCTGTTTTGTTACGTTTTCCCTTACCTTTTTGCTGTTTCGTTACGCTTTCCCTTACCTTTTTTCCTGTTTCGTTACGCTTTCCCTTACCTTTTTTGCTGTTTCGTTATGCTTGCCTTTACCTTTTTTGCTGTTTCGTTACGCTTTCCCTTACCTTTTTGCTCTTTCGTTACGCTTTCCCTTACCTTTTTTCCTGTTTCATTACGCTTTCCCTTACCTTTTTTCCTGTTTCGTTACGCTTTCCCTTACCTTTTTTGCTGTTTCATTACGCTTTCCCTTACCTTTTTTGCTGTTTCATTACGCTTTCCCTTACCTTTTTTCCTGTTTCGTTACGCTTTCCCTTACCTTTTTTCCTGTTTCATTACGCTTTCCCTTACCTTTTTTGCTGTTTCATTACGCTTTCCCTTACCTTTTTTCCTGTTTCGTTACGCTTTCCCTTACCTTTTTTGCTGTTTCATTATGCTTCCCTTACTCTTTTTACATTTTTCACCATCTCCCTTTGCTTTACGTACATTTTTTGTCCTGAATTTGGGAAGGGATTGGCCAGCCATCTTAATCTCTCTTTCTTCTGATGTGAACTTCCCTCTCTCTTGTCTCCTTCTCTGGCAATCATTCTGCTAATGATATTGTTTATATCTATCAGTTTCAGGGTATATATGCTCTGAGTCCAGGAAAATTTTCAGTCCAGTAGGAAAGTGTACTTTAAGAATAGCTGGATAGATTAGTTTGAATTTCACTTTCAACCTTCTTCTTTCTTTCAATAGTGAGATAAACTTATCTCATTTCTGTCTCTTTCCCAAAGAGTATTCTCAGTCTGCAAAAACTCTTCCTTTTTAACTGTAGATTTATTTCTTTCTTCCACAGTTCAGCAATCTCTCTTTCAGCTGATATGTCTGCACTTTTATTAATATTCACCTTGAGAATGTGTTTGGATAGCCTAGCAGCACATAATCTTTGTGAGCTCTATCAAGCAGTGTCTCGTCCTGGGGTACTCCTGTCCATCGGATCAGCTGTGCAACCATATATGCAATAGTCTTTTTCCTTTACTGTTTCTGGTATGCTAGAGAACTGCAAGTCCTCACATCTTTTATGATCCTCCGGTTTCTAATTCATTTCATCTTGTGCTGCCTCTATTTATGTCAGCCACACTATCTGCATTTTTCAACCTCTCAACTTCATCTGATGTGTCAACAGTGAATTTTCTATCTCCTCGGGTCTTTGGTCAGAGTCTTTTTAATGCATTTAACTTGTGAGTCATTAATTTTATGAATTTCATGATATACTCTGTCAAGCTTGTCACTGAGTTCTGTCATTATGCTCCTTCAGTTGTTTCAATTCTCTCCTGTTCTTCCAGTGGGCTCACTTTCCTTTCATTGTTTACTGAACAAGCAGGGAGAAGCAATTCTCCTGTTTTATAAGGCTGATTTTTTTTACTTCCCTTCTTCCGTCCCCTCATTATCCGGGTTTCTTTAACAGGTTTCTTTTTGGGCTAGTATTTTTTTTTTAGTTTTCCCTTTCTTGTCTTATCTTCAGTGCATCTTCAAGATTATCTCTGCTAAACATACTGTAGAACAACAATCATATGTTACTACCTGCTATACTTTTAATTGTATGTCTAAAGCACTATGTTTATGTAACTATCTTATGCAATCATGTGTTATTATCTGCTATATTTTATAACTGCATGTGTAAACCACAATGCTCATGTAATTATGTATAGTATGTTAGCAATTGTTCTGGAGCTTATCTCCCTGGGCTGCCTCTGAAAACGGACAGCTCTGTCCAGTCGGACCTCCCCAGTAAACAAATGTAAAATAAAATAAATAAATAAATAAGTATACATAATAGTTTAACATGCATAAAAAGTACAGTGTACAATTTAGAAACAATCAATTAAATTGGCAAAAACATTACAGTGTACAATTTAAAAACAATCCATTAAATTGGCAAAAAATAAATTCACTTACATTCAGACATTTCAAAAGAAAACATATATATATATATATATATATTATATTGGAGTGTGTACTACAGACTAGAATTGGGTTAGGTAGGGTCATGGCAAGTACAACATTTTGTCCTTATAAAGTGAAGTTTGAGTTCTTTCTTAAATTGTAAAGGGTGTGTTATGGAGCGTAAATGGGATGGGAGGTTATTACATGCCTGGGATAGGGTGGATTTATAGAGGAATCTACCAATGGATTTTTTGGGTGGGTAGATGTTGAGGACTTGTTGGTTAGAGGTACGAAGTGTGCGAGTTGGTGTATAGGTGGAAACCAAGGAGGACAGGGCAGGTTAATGGTTTACACAGTATGGAGTGGATAATTTGAAACTGAGATAGAAGAAGTTGTTGTGAGAGTTCTAGCCAATTTTAACAAGTGATCTTTTGTGATGAAATGGGGCTTTAGGTTCCTAGGTACATGTGTCTATTATATAGCTGTTCCTGAGGTGAAGGTATCACTGAATTTGTTTGCCAGTGTATTTGCTATATCCACTGGGTCAGAGAAGGTAGTGCCATTTTGGATGAGTTCAGAGCAATGATGGGAGGTGAGGAAGGGTTTGTAATTATCCTCATCTTCCAGTGTAAATCTAAGCTCATGAGAAGCCTTAGTTTTCTTGATACTGTTTTTTAGTACCTTTTGATGTTGACCTTGATTTGTGGGTCTTTAGGTTTGCTATATATTTTAATTAGATTTTTTATCTTATTATATTGTTTATTTATGTGAACCACTAGCCGGTTAACTCTTTCCTTTTTGTTTTGTTTTGGTATGGATTGACAAGTTTGTACAGTTTTCTAATTGAGTGTAGAATGTACTTGCATAACTGTGTCTACATTTTGGGGTAGGGGATACAGTTATATTTCAACTTAGGGACTTCATCATAAAACTGTAGGAAGTTCCTATGTTCGAAGTCTTTAAATATTGTGATATTTGCCAATGCTGGTCCAGGTGTTTTGAAAGAGAAGGTTACCAATTTATGGCCAGATTTGACTGAAGAAGGGTATTTCTGTGAGTTAGTACATATAACTGCCACATGTATAATTACCAGGTCAAGAATATTTTCACCTCTAGTGGCTTTTTGACTATTTGATCCAGGGAATTCTTGCTTATGAAATTGAGGAATTTTGGGACGTAGCCTCCATTTGCGGTATAAGTCTTCTATTTTAGACATGTAGTTAAAGTCTTCCAGGATGATGGAGTTTTTGTATAAACAATGTTCAACCAATGTATTTGTGATGCCCATCAATATGTGTCATACCCACACCATACCAGTAAACAAGGAGCCTGAATCCTCACCACTGATACTGGAGAAGGAAGTGCACTTGGAATACAAATGGATACACTCAGTATTTCCAGATGCAAACCTCTCTGCATCAAGTACAATTTCTCTTAAGAGTACACAGGGAGCACACTCAGCCTGGGGTCTGGATGTCTCTATATCTGTCTCCCTCCAGGTCCCCAGTAGTGTCCAAGCTAAGTCCTCCAGCACCCTCTCTATAAACCCAGTGTTTCATGTTCCTGCCCCAAGTAGCTCACACACACACACACACACACACACACACACACACACACACACACACACACGCGCGCACCCGGAAAAGCCTGGCACAGATTAACCACTCTACCAACTTTGCCCAGACTATAAGGTAGATTCACTGCCCCAGTCAGTTATTATAGGGTATCCAATTATACTCTATAATATTAATACTAATACAAATGATAGTTCACCAAGATGGCTAGGCCTTTTGAAGAGGCGCACACAGTGTCACCAAATGAATATAAGTACTCTCAAGGGTTAAGTATGTTCTACAAGGACCAGTCACAATAAAAAGTTTAAATATATTTAGTAATAAATAATAAAATAGCATGACAATACTGAATATATATTTACAGTAAATCACAGAAAATATTGAAATTAACATTGATGGACAGACTCATACAAATAAATAAAACACTTTCTAAACTAAGCTTCACTATATTCCTGACTGAATCTAAGATAATTTTACTGTTCCCTAGTTAAATTACTTACTACTGCAAGGCAAGATGCTGTGGGTGAGAGTCTTTCTAGTCAGTATTCATAAACAGAATACTCAGTACTCTGAGATTTCTCTTTTAATATCTAAAATATAATTTCCAAGAGGGCTGGCAGAATGACCTCATCTGGTCACCTGACTCTAGGTTCTCACAGTATTCACCTTTGAAGCTGAGACAGAAATTTATCACAAATGGTCACAGTATACATCCAAATATTTATGGCAGTGCCTGGGGCCTCCCCTCTTTTCAGTCAGCTAATGAACAAAGGCTCTTTCCCAGACCCAGTGTCTCCAGTCCCATTCAGCACTGTAGGGTGCTTTTTAATGGTTTAACATCTTATTTACATTTCCGTTATTTTTCTTAAAGTTAACATTTGCTGTCACAGTGTTCTCTATTAAAACATATACATTTAATTCAGTTACAACAATGCATGTACATTTCTTTTCATTTCAGGTACGCTGTTGATACATTTTAACACAAGCAAACCTCACAAATACATTTTCAGCACAAGCATCTGTACAAAGCAGTTTGATATACAGTTCTAATACATTTGTAACACAAGCATCCTGTATAAATCAGTATGATATTCAAAGAACATATAATTCTTTACAAAACTCCAGCTGGCTCTGCTGGCACTTGCCCATATCATCACAGTATTTCCAAAAAGGACATGGTTTTTGGGGCTCATCAGTGGTGTCCTGTAACATGCTGATTTGATATCCAGTTTTATTTAGACTGAGTTGAATCTCAATAAGTTTGGTTTGTGGGTTTCTTGGAATCTGTCTTGTAAACATTTTTGGAAATAAGATTTATTCGAATGGCATTGTAAAACTTATCTGTACAATTATTCATAGCACTATCATACCTCTCTACGTCTTTGTGCACAAAATCTGGACACAGCTAAAATTAATGTGGGGGGCAAAGGCTGAAAATTGGAACAAATTTTAAATATTGCTCTTATAAACTTAGAAAGTTGCTATAAGAATAGGTTATGAATTAGTATGCATTTTCTGAAGGATAGGAAGTCTGAAACTCGTGTATGTCATTATTTAGTAACTTTAGTCCTCAGTGATTTGTCAGAAACCACACATTTTATGAAGAACAGACTAAAACTAATAGGCACAAATTTGGATATTGTGTGAAAATCAGGACATTTGAGAAGTTTGAGCACTATAGGTTCATAGATAAATAGCAGACTAGAATCGAGCCCTGTACATCGTAACTGTGAGGTAAAAACCTTAATCATTAAGCCAATCCCACCCCTAAAATAATTAGACAGTGAACAATGTTGAGAATCAAACACTGCACCTTGTGTTTGTGAGGCAAACATGTTAGCCATTATGCCAGCCCCAACCCCCACTCCTAACCCATAAAGGCATATGCAAAATATTTCCATTAAGTCATGGAATACAGAGAATTATTTTTGAGGGACTAAATAATGCCTGTAAGAACTGTCTGACATATTCAGCAGTTACACCTTGCCTGACTCGAACACATGGCTGAGGTCTGATCTCAGATGTGTATCAACCATTGAAGCCACAGAAAGAATCATGTGATGATGGTCTCTGTATTTGTGCAAGGTATAATGGAGGTGCCAGGTTACTCCTTAGACTGTTAAGGCTGTTTAAGGGAACATGACATATGTTATCAAATAACGGACATGTGCCTTTACAAAGAGTCTGTAGCTTTACATGTATGAGCGCCCATACCCCAAATCTTGCTATGATGAAAAATATCAAACAGCTCTTCTGTCTGACCCTCTACTACGATTTTACTGACCAATGCTATGATTTTTAATACTTAGAAGCTGAGTGGTATACTTAGGAATTAGATGATGTTGTGGCTTTATTAGTATCATTACATGCTCTAATTTTATTTTTATTACATATATATTCTTACCAAGGTAGAGCACTGACCACAAATAATTGATTTTCCCATTAGTTTTCTACGAATAACAGAAGTCAAGATACCTAAGAGACACCACAGTTCCCCTTCTACCTCAAAGGCAGCTCAGTCACATGGACTGAGAAGACATGTACTGTAATATCCAGTACCAATGCCCATCATTCCTGACTCTTGGAATTGTTTTTCGTAAATTTCCTAAGCTAGAAATGAGAATCCTTTTTAGATCCTGTGCTGACAATCACTGTTTCCATTTTCCTATCAACTGGTACTATTTTATTTTCCAAGATGATTTATGAAGCTTAGTTGGTCATGTTTGAACAACTCATCAAACAATCAATCATGCATCATTATTTTATTAGTATTGAGATGCACCGTGGTGCAGCAATTAGGATTGTTGCCTCACAGGAAGAGGTTATGTGGTTCATTTTATGACTGGGGTGTCTTCTGTACAGAGTCTGCATGTATTCTCTGTGTTTACATGGGTTTCTCCAGGTGCTCTGGTTTCCTCCCACATTCCAAAGATATGCAGTTGGATTGGATACCCTAAATTGGCCATAGGTTTGCATGTGAGTGGTATGGAAGACAAACTGCAGCAGGGCTTACCACACGGTGGTATGAATCTTGGCTTGAGATGATTGTCACAGAAAAAAAAAAGTGACACCCCAATCCCATGTAGAATGTGGGAAAAGTGGATTGTGGATGCATGAATCAAAAAAAAAAAACTTAGCAGAAAGAAATACATATTTTTTACAGGGGGCAAGCCCCTCTGCACCCTCATTTGGTGGACTTCACCCCCCCCCACACACACCTGTAACTTATATACCAAGTACACAGTCATACTACATTGGGGAAAGTGTAAATGTCACTGCAGTTCACCTTCATCTTGCACTATTTTCACATCAGTGAAGTTCCAACAAATTGCAAATGCTTGTTGGAATGTAGGTTTGCCTTGGAGAAAATTATTACATTTGAAAATCCATTTGTAATGCTTTTGTACAAATTAGCCATTTCCTTTGCCTGACACTTTCCAGCCCTACTTCACACTTTACTAATTATATCACTTTCTATTTGCTTATTTATTTATTTTTTTAATTTACCACGCCCATCCCATCTTCTACTCCAGTATCAGAACCTACGACACCTCTTTGATGTGAAGAATTTTGAGCTATAAATGAATCTGGTAATTCATACAAATTAGCTTTCAGTGTCCCAGTGATTTCTGCTTTAGGGTAGTGAATGCATGCCCATGACAATATCTTGCAAAACTTAGAAAGGGTTGTACAAAAGTGCTCCTGTTTCCTCCCACATTCCCAAGACATGCTGCAGGTGGAGTGGACATTCTAAATTGGCCCTAGGTCTGAGCATGTGCATGTTCCTTTTGAGGAAGGTTGGGTGCTGGGCTGGCAACTCAATACCATAAAACTCTACTGCTACTTGTTCTGTGAACTGATGATCTGCTGTGGTGACCCCTAACAGGAGTGGCCGAAAGGATAAGAAGATGACTAGTTTTTATAGCTAGAGAGTCACAAAAAATAATTAAACCAAACCATACACAGTCAGCAGCACAAGACCTATAAAAACATGTTGTCAATTTTCAGCAACTAAAAATCAAAACCCGAAAAGAATTTTAAATAGAACATAACAAAAATTGTCAAGATGAAAGAGGGTTGATCATAGATCCACCTGAGGAGTCCTGCTTGGTGCAGTGGGTTGGGGTGTTGGGTGCTAAACCAGTGAGTGGTGTGTTCGATTCTGATTGACGGTGGTATGGAGAACCAATGCCATTTATTATACTGCAAGGTAAGGATATGATCTCTAACAGGCTAAAATTGTCCCAGTGTTAGGGGGTGTTTTAGTGGGTGACAGTCCCACAATACCATGGCAGGGTCAAAGTCCTGTCATCATTAGCTTTCACCTCCTTGCAGTGCTAAAAAATAAAGTAAATTATGCTCCAAACTAATTTTAATGTTCTATTATGAATCATACCGCTCAACCTGGAGATATCAACAGTCTGGACAAAGGCCCAAGAAAAGTAGGTACAACTGGCCAAACATCTGGACACCAATCAGCATAAAATTTACATGCACAGTAGTGTAACTCTGCCCACTCCAATGGAATTGTGAGATACCAATATTCAAATAATTGTGAAAATGTTCCCCAATTTAACATTAACTCTGAAAATATATAGTCCCACAGAAACACCAGTTAAAGTCCCTTTACAGCGTTAGCAATAAAATCGTAAGGGAAGTAGAAGGCAATAGGCATGTAAAACACTTTGCACTCCACTTTCTGCCCTACCACACTTCTAGCATATACACACTGATACACCCTTACTGAAATTCATTAAAATAACATACATCAGTAACGGTAACATATGTAAAAGAACTGTGCACTCTCTTAATCTGAATATGAAACTAAAGTCGGTCATAACAATGATTGCTATAACATGCCACTGTTGTTCTGGGTATCAGGCCAATCTGATCAATGGATAAAATAAATATGATTCGAAAACCTTCTGCTCTTGTAGTTCTGTAAATACCATTGTGCATTAGTAGGTTTTGTAAACAAGTCTGGTAGCTGCTGATATTGGGCACTGACTCATACCTCTATCGCCAAAAGGCAAGACACTGGTGAATTGACAATCCTCCAAATTGTCTGTGAGTGTATATAATATGACACATGTATTTGTGTGTGCATGTGTGTCTGTGTGCCCTCTTATAGACTGGCACTGTGCCCATGATTTGTTTGTCTACCTTGCCCCCACTGCTTTCTATGAGGGGCTCCTGCTCCCTCATAACTCTGAAATGGTTAATTAAATATCAGAATGACTGAATAAAGTGGTAAAGTAACATTTCTGGAACATATAAAATAACTAAGTTGTAACGCAGTGGTGTTGTACTCATTGAATATGTAGAAGCTGTAGCAGCACTGTTCTTTGAGTACAGCAATGTGTGCTTAAAATACCATGTTAAAAATAATGTAAAAAGTTACACAGTGGAATGGGATGCACTGTTAAATGTCTTGTTTTATTAGGCAGCATAAATACCACATATATGTAGTGAAACAGCTGTGATCAACACTGAAACATGTGATGGCAAACATTTGCTTGATAAGATATGTAGGCCGGCATCAAAAGTGTGGTATGTTGGGGAATTCAGTTTATTCTGTGGTACGGTTATCTCACACTTAATATAATTAAGTAGCACAGGTGTGCCCTGTGGAGGCCCTTGCTGTTTGCAGCATTCCTCTTTGATAACTGCATCACTTAGTGTTTAATGCAACTTGAAAACAATACAAAATAACAGGTTTTTAAATTTAAAACAAAATAAATTGGTACTTTCTAACTTCTGCAGTACAATACCTCTCAACCTCTTAGCGCAAGACATCTGGTCAAAGACTAGCATAAAGGGAGGACAAAGGCCCAAAACTAGGGACATCATTTAAAATATTGCTGTTATAATCTTAGAAAGCTGATAGAATAACAGGATTTGTCTTCTTTTTAATTTCTCCAAGCCTTTTGGTTTTCTGATACCATGACTGGAATGGACACCATTCCTAAGTTAAAGTATGATTAAGGTTCATGAAATTAGTATTGTTTTAATCTTTGATGTCAGCCAGAAGTGCTCTTCACAGCACCCACAATGTGCCCAGTAATGACTCCTTCTGCAATTCGTATGGGGTTACATGTATTGGTAACATATCTAAATACAAATGTAGATTCTTTTTTATAAGACCCATTGCACCTACAACTATTGGATCTTATTTTCTTTCTTCCACATTGCTCTAGTTTCTGCCTGCAAATCCTGATATGTTATGACTTTGTGTCTCTATGCAAGACACGATCATCACTGGGTGTGGCGATTTCAATGATCAATGCTACTTTTGTCTTCTTTTCTTGGACCACTATATCCAGATTTCTAGCATCTGTCTTTTGGACTGTTGGTAATGGGTGATCTCATGTGATGTAAACTTCATCATTTTCTATGATTCTCTGTGGCTTATGTTTCCAGTGTTTTTCAGCCACTTCAGTACAATAATGTTTGCACAATCCCCAGTGTAACAGTCTTGCCACATTATTATGCCTTTCAGTATACAGTCCTTCTGCCATTAGTATGTCACAACCAGTAAAGAGGTGTACAACTGTTTCCGTTTCTGTTTTACAAAACCTACATTTGTCTGTTTCTCCCACATGTTCAATAGACTTTGTACACCAACGTGTACATAGCCCACTGTCTTGGGCCACCAATATTAACCTTTTGTTTCTTGGTTTAAATTTGCCTTTCCTCAACCATTCCTGCATTCAGTCCTGATCAACACAAGATTTTTCCAGACATTTTCAATACTTGCGACTATATTTATACATTTTCCACATTTCTTGCCTTCTCATCTGGTCCTTCACCTTATATTCTTTCTTTTGTTTTTTGTCACATTCATTTGCTGCCTGATTTTTATCTACTTCTGGTTTTATTTCCATTCCTGCTTGACGCAGATATTCTTCTGCTAAACTAAGCAGAGAAGTCATCTTAGATTTATTCTCCTCATGTTTCAAAACTTTCACTACATTTGGTTCCTGTGAGGTCAGCAGATATGTGTGGAGTCCCATGATTGCAGATCTATACGTGTATTCAGTTTCAAGGAGGCCCATCCATCCTTCAGAACGGGGAATATATAATCTTGCTATGCTCTGATTTTTATAAATCATTTGGTGAGCATGAAGCATCCGTCTTGTTTTCCTGTCTAATCTATCCAACACATTTTGGGGTCAGTCAATCACTCCAAAAGTGTAAGTTAGGACAGGAAGAGCAAATTGGTTTATAGCTTGAACTTTATTCTTAGATGTCACACTGTTTTTAGGATTAATTTAAGTCTTCTAAAGTATTCCTTACTAAATTTTATTCTCATTTGTTTATGTTTTATTGTCGATCCTTCATCAATTCCCAAATATTTATACACTCCCACTTGCTCAACTTCTTTTATATCACATTCTTGTCCCAGACTTATGTTTTCTTGGTGCTGCAGCTTTCCTGCTTTAAAGGTTGCTTTTGCACATTTATCAAGTCGAAATGACATTCTTATATCATCAGAAAAAGTTTTAACAACTTGCAGTTGTGCTTTTAGTTCCTCATCTGAAGAGCTATACAGTTTTAAATCATCGACAAACAGAAGATGAGAAGTCCTTACACTTTGTTGATTTTGGGTCTATTTGTAAGTTCAAAGTTTGAAAACATTGAACGTTACAACGGAGATCACTGTAGGGAATATTTCCCTTCACTTCAATGTAGTGCGATCTCGGAGTTGGTATATTTAAGTAGCGGGGGTGTGGGGGTGCAGGGGTCTTGCCCCCCCCCCCCGCATAGAGCATTCAGGTAGTTTTTTTTTTTTAGTTTGTTTATATTTTATGTTCGATGTTTGAAAACTTCGCTCATATGGAGTTGATCATATGAGATTCGAAGTTTTCAGACTTTGAACATATAATATAGACCCTTTTGATTTCTAGGAGCCAAATTATAGCCATGGCCTAAGCTGTTGAGTAGACAGCTTAATGGGTTAAGAGCAAGACAGAATAACAATGGTGACAAAGAGTCATCCTGGAATATTCCCCTTTAAATTTTTATACCTGGGATAATAATATGTACTTTATCACAGCTTAATTGCAAAGTGGTCTGTCACTGTTTCATGGTCACTGTAATTTAGTTGATCAGTGTAGGTTGTATCTTATGCATTTTTAAGTACTCTTTTATCTATGAATGTGGGATACTATCAGTCAATCCATGCCATACTTAGATTCTTCCCCTTTTTACAGTTCTCCACTATGACTTTAACAACACATGATCCTTTGTTGCATATGACTTTCTTTTATTGCCCTTTTGTTTTATTGTCATAATTGAGTTTTTTCTAAATGACTATAAACTCTGTCGGCAGCAATTCCAGTGTACAGTTTATACGTTGTCGGAAAGCAAGTTATTGGTTTATAATTTTTAGGGTAACTTGTAGGCTCGCTCTTAAGTAGGAGGATTGTTTTTCCTGTTGTTAGGCGGGTTGCTGTCTGTTCGGGGTGCGCATATAAATAGTTCTTAAATCTTTGTGCAAAGATATTAATACTTTTAACAAAAGTTAGGTAGTGTATCTGGGCCTGGGAGTTTCCAATTAGAGGCTTTTCTTAACTTGGCTGTTACTTTATCCCATTTCATATCCTGTATCTTTAAACTTCTTATTCTTTCTTTTACTTCTTCTATCCATTTAGCATCGTTATGGTCCACAGGATCTTCATAGATACTTCTCCAAAATGTGTCTATTTCTTCTTTGGTGGTCTTTCAATTCCTTTTACCTTGTTTCCCAATTCTCAATAAAACTTTTTGGGTCATCAATAAATTACTTATTTTGTATTTTTCCTTTATATTTATCTGTGAATCTTCTAAGTTTTTCCACCCTTGCTGAGATTTTTAGTTTATTTGCTGTGATGCATGATAGATCCTAATCTGTTCTAATACTGGCCATTGCTTTTATCACATCTATCTTTCTAAGTATTTTTGTTGATCTGTTCCTCCTTCTATACTCTTCTAACAGTGACTCTTCTTGTCTTAATTGCTTTATAGTTTTCTCTATTCCATACTTCCATGATGGTATTCGATTTCTCCCCTTTCTTTCCTTCACTACCCTGTGTTCTTGTGGTAAAATTTTATCAGTTATTAATTTAGCAGCACAGTAATATATCCTGTTTACTTCTGTTATATCGCATGGATCTCTATGGACAGTCCTAATTACTGTGTTCATTTGTTTTATCAGACTTCTGACTTTTGGGGTTTTATTGACCTTCTGCAGCCCATTTCTTTCATTTGTCTTAATATGTCTATATATATCTATTATATCAAGCAACATTTCTCTTAGCTCATTTTCTTCTAAACTGAGGGCACATTTTTTTTTGTTTTCCATTTGCTGCGGGCAGTCTATAGAAAGTTCTATAGCATCTTCCTGTGGCACCTTCTCTTCAATTTCATCCTATGCCATCCATTGCTTTGTCATATGGGAACTCGCTGATCTGTCACTCCTCAACATTGACTGGATCAGAGTTTCTACAGTTTCCTGTTCCTTACCTTGCTGTCCAGCTTCAAGTGAACATTTATACTGGTTTCCTGTGGAAGGCTCCAAAATATCTTTATATGGCACCTGACCAATTGCTTCCTGTTCCACTGGTTTCCCCCTTAATCTGGAGGTCCATTGCTCTATCCTGTTGTGGTGCTTTCTGAATTAGATTTTCTATACTGAATCCTTCACTTTGCATGTATTCCATGACCTCAATTTCTGTTTCTTTAACTTCTCCATTCCTAATCTTCTTTTCTGCTTTTCCTCTTTCATCATCATCATCCCCTTTTTCCCATTTACATGGGGTCGGGGTATCGTATTAACTGTCGCCAACTCTCTCGGTTCAGTGCCACTCTCCTGCCTTCTTCAACACTCATGCCTGACTGTCGCAGATCTTCTTTCACACAATCCATCCACCTCTTTGCTGGACGCCCTCGCTTCCTCTTACCTTATTCCTGTCTGTCCCAAATCTCCCTCACCAGATTGTCTTCTGCTTTTCTACACATGTGCCCATACCATCGTAATCTGTTTTCTTTGATCTTTTCTGCAATTGGAGCTACTTTGGCTTCTGCTCTTATGTCCTCATTTCTTCGCCTGTCCCATAGTGTGCATCCTACCACCTTTCTCAGGCACTTCATTTCCATCACCTCTAGCTTCTTCAACTGTTCTGCCTTTACTGCCCAGGTTTCTGTACCATACAGTAGTACTGGTCACACCACTGTCTTGTACACCTTACTTTTCAGCTTCTTTGGCATTCTTCTGCCATATACTACACCTGATACTCTATGCCAGTTGGCTGCAGCCCCTCTGATTCTAGCTTTGACCTCTTCATTCAGACTACCCTTCTCCTCAACCACCCCTCCCAGATACTTGAAGCAGTTTACCTGTTCCACTATCTTCCCATCTATCTCTATTCTCAGCTTCTTCTGATTTCCTCAATCTGCTGCCATTACCACTGTCTTATCTGTGCTTAGTTTCATCCCATGTGCCTTCAGGTTTGCATTCCATTCTCCTATCCTTTGCTGAAGTTCTAGATCAGAGTCTGCCTGTACTGCCACATCGTCTGCATACAGCAGCTTTGTTGTTCTGACCCCTCCAACCTGTTTGCTGATGTAGTCCATTACCAGTATGAACAGCAGTGGGCTCAGAGCTGAACCCTGGTGTACACCCACTCCCACTGGGAACCCCTCAGTGAGGCCAAACATTGTTCGTACTTGAGTCACTGGGTCCTTTTACTACTACTTTTCTTCTTTGTCTTCTTATTTTTTTTGTATTGTAAAGTTTTCCATATCCGGATTCCTTTGCCTGTATTTATCTTCACATACTTTTGGTACTGCTCTTTTGTATTGGTTAGTTTTACTTTCTCCTTTCCACAGATATTACACCATATTAAATCTCTTTTTCTTTCCCATGTCCGTCTTTCTTCTTCAGATGTCTCCTGATCTTCCTGTTTCTCCTTACTTTGGGGACTCATTCCATCATGCTGTGATGTAACCTGTGTTAGACCTTCTACACCAAATCTTTCACTTTGCAGGCCCTCCATAACTTCAACTTCTATTTCTTTAACTTCTGCTTTGCTAACCTTCTTTTCTACATTCCCTCTTTGTGATTTTATCTTTTTTATTGTGAAATTTTCCATATCTGGATGCCTTTGCCTGTATTTCTCTTCGAATATCTTGGGGGCTGCCTTATTTATATTGATTAATATGGCTTTCGGATTTGCATAAATATTGCACCACATCAAATCTCTCTTTCTTTCCCATGTCCATATTTCTTTTTTATACTTTTCAAAAATCTCTAAGTTTTGTTGTTTATATTTTCACACTTTTTCAGAGGCTTCTTTTTCCAAACAGATCAAAGTTTCTTGGTCTATATACTCTTTTTCACAATTCTGTTGTATTAATGAAAATACATTTTTATTTGAGGCTTCTGACAGTTTTTCTTGTGGAAATATTTTCCCTTTCCTCTAGCTTCTCTCTTAATCTTTTTTTATATCTTGTGTCTGGAAATGTGTTTTTTTTGCATAATAGTAACAATACATAATGTCTTTCTTATCCTCAATAGTCCACTTTATTGTCTTTATGGCTCCTCTTTGGCCAATCAGTTTTTGTGAATTTTGTGGACTACTAATTCCTTCTACAACAGGAGGGGGCCATCCTCCCCCTGGGCCTGGCCTGGCCTGGCCCCATTGTAGGAATGTTTCCATATTTTGATTCTACACTGTCATTTTTTCAGTCCTGGCACCAGTGCGCCTAGCAGGACTGGGCACTTTTTTATCCTGGGTCTTGTGCACCCAGCTATCTTTTTTTAAATTATGGCCTACTTCGTTTTCATGATATATGCTATATAAATACAGTTTATATATCAGTGTCGTCTTGGTGAGAGTTTGTGAAAAACAGGGTCCACCTCGTGAAAGTACTCACCAAGACTTGAGGATGAATTCAGTTTCAGCACTACTGCTCTCCTTTGCTTGCTGACATCTCTTCATTCGGACCCCAGTGTGTTAGTATGCATTTTATGAAGGTTATGTAGCCTGAAACTCATGTATATGTTATTATTTAGTGACTTCAGTCGTCTGTGATTTTCCAGAAAACCACAAATTTTATGAGAAAGAGAACAAAACTATGAGGCTGAATCTGCACACACACACACACACACACACACACACACACACACACACACACACACACACACACACACACACACACACACACACACACACCTTCTCTCTTCTCTTTCACACACACACACACACACACACACACACACACACACACACACACACACCTTCTCTCTTTTCACACACACACACACACACACACACACACACACACACACACACACACACACACACACACACACACACACACACACACACCTCTCTCTTCTCACACACACACACACACACACACACACACACACACACACACACACACACACACACACTCTCTCTCTCTCTCATACAGAAAAACAAACCGCCAGTTTAACTAACACATACTCGTAATATACTCGTACATACATGCACTCACTCACACTTACCTCAGAAAGGCTAGTTTAAATTCGGCAGTAAGTGTGGACTGAGTTTACATCCATAGCACGCATTAGTAATCTAAAGCAGAAGTTAAATGCTGATTTCGTAGCTGACACTTTTACTTTTTATTAATGTTGTGACTTAAGATACCTAGTATTTACAAACTTTAATTACGGCATGTATGCTTGTAGAGGACAGTTACAATATTTTCCCAGTCTACCCATGGACTTACTAACTTGCAGCTGCACTGCTATGACCAGGAGAGAATACGTTGCTCTGTTAGTTGTAAAACCTGTATGACTTATGTTATTTTAATGCAACACCACGCTTGTGCAGAATTCTATGGTTCCGTCAGTCAGTACAGCTCTAATTATTATCATTATTAGACAAACTGATAGTCACCAGGAAAGAAAGAAAAGGATTCACACTATCGATGTGTTTAGCGCTTTCGTTTTTAATAAAAACTTCTTCAAAATAACAAACTTAACAAAACTGACCCTTTATATATACACTCCCATGCCACATGGTCAATTAATGACATCACAATTAATTAGTAGAAACTCATTATAGTCTCATAAAATGAATTGTAGTCACCTGAACTAAAATAACTAGTGTAATAAAACTAGTAAAACATCCAACCTCACATAAAAACAAGACAAAAACAAAAAGTATGACATTATAAGTTTTTTTTAAAATGTAACATTGTGAAAATTCTTTTAAAAGTACCCTTCTGTTTTTAATCTAAGGACAGAGCTAATAGATATGTGAGAAGTTAAACCTGGGTATTGTGTGGCATTAGTTCTCAGCTGCCATCTAAGTTCTCTGTTTTCCAAAAAATCATTAAGAGGTCCACCTTTATCTCCCAGTATAACTTGCTCAAGGACTGAGGACCTAAAAGTGTGCCCTACATTATTTATAATATGGACAGCCAAGACATTTTTTATATCTTGTTTCTTAATATCATAGAAATGTTGGTACATTATACTCCTAAGGGAGTTGATCGTTTTGCCAATATAGAAACAGGGACACTGAGCACACATCCCTATGTAAACAACAGCCTTACTGCTACAAGTGTATTTCTTTTTATATGTAAATTTCCCAAAATAAGGAATACGAATTTCAGTTCCTTCCAGAATGTGTTTACATTGTAAACAGAACCCACACTTGTACATGCCCCTAGTTCCAGAACACACTTCCTGTGTTCTCTCTAACATATTTTTAATGGTGGTGTCCTTTTTATATATTATGTTCGGCCCTACTCCTACTATGTCTACATATTCCTTGCTGGTGTTAAATAAATTCCAATTATGTTGAATTGTATTACTAATACTTGTGAACTGCAAATTATATTTAGAAATAGCAGCCCTGTTAAATATTTTGTTCTCAGTTCTATGTTCCACTTCGGAAAAACTGTCAAATCCTTTTCCTAATAACGGAAAAAATAAACCATTTTCCCTTTTAACAACAACTTCCTGTAATATATTGTTAACAAACTCTAGGGGATAACCCCTATTTACCAACATTCCCTTAAAAATGTGGATTTGATCTAAGAAATCATTGAAATCGGACACCATTCTTGCCAGTCTTACCCCCTGCCCCTTTACTAGTGATTTTTTTCTGGTGTAGGGGGTGAAAACCGGTGAAATGCAAAAGTGTGTTAGAACAGGTAGGTTTCTAAAAATGGTGGTCTCAAAACAATTACTCAATCTATTTTTACTGATGGTAACATCTAAATAGTCTATTTTGTCATAAGAGATGGTGTATGTAAAATCCAAAAAATCTGTGGTTTCTTTAATAAATGCAAGAAAATCATTGAGTGTGTCTTCACTGTCATTCCATAAAATTATAATATCATCCAGATAACGACTGTAATAGTTCCATAATTTTGCATAAGGACTAGTAAAAATATACTCCTTTTCCCAAAATGCTAAAACTAAGTTAGCAAAAATAGGTGCACAGGTGGCCCCCATAGCTACACCCTTACATTGTTTAAATAGTTGTTCTTCAAAGACAATGATGTTAGTGTCTAAAATAAGTTCCATGAGGCTCCTAATCATGTGTCCTATCATGACTTATTTCAGTGTATTGACATAGATAAAGGTAAAACCATTCAATACCAATGTCGTGGGGGATAACAGAAAACAAATCCCTGACATCTATTGTCAAAAAAAATAAGTTATGGTTGTACATATTCTTATTAATTTTCTTCAAAAGGTCCCAGGAATCCTTTACTATCCAATTACAGTTGCACAAGATGTTTTTTAATTGTGTATCTATAAATTTAGCTGTAAGATAAGTTTTTGATGCCTTTGCGTCAACAATAGGTCGAAGGGGGGAGGGGTTGTAAAGGTCTTTGTGTACCTTTGGTATACCAAACATGGTTGGGATTTTTGGACATTTAACTTCCATATAAGACCGTTCATCTAGTGAGATCTGTCTATTCAAAAAAAGTTCTTCCAACAAAATATCCACTTTCCTATATAGAATATTTTTCTCATTAACACTAACCTGACAGTAGATGTCGGTATAAAGAATCCCAAACATTTTGTTAATATATACATTTTTATCCATGATAACCAACCCACCCCCCTTATCTGGTTTCATGCTTCTGACAGTTTTATTTCCACATACATTTTGTAATAATTCCATCTCTTGCGTATTCAGATTGTTCTCTACCTGTAGTGCCCTACCACTATCCTTGAACACCTTACAAATATCGTGTTTGCACATCTTTTCAAAGGTCTGTACTATAGGACATAAGGGGGGATTAAATAAACTTGTTTTTTTACATAAATCTACATTATTAATATTAGGGACACATTCTTTAAAGCAAAACTGGAAATTCAATTTCCTTGTATAAAGTTTTAAATCTATCAGTGCATCATCCAACCCTCCTTTTTTACTTGGAACAAAAGAAAGGCCTTTTTCAAAAATGTTAGCAATGTCGTGATTAAAAATATAATCACTGTAGTTGTAAACCTTAAAGTCGCTATTTTTGTTACAAAAAATCTGAACAGAAGTGTCATCTCCACTACTCGTGTTATTTAAAACGTCAAACACATTTATTTCTTCTAATACATTCTCTCCCTCCCCCTGTAGTTGTAGGTGTATTGGCCCATTCCCCCTCTCTGATTCTTTAGCCGTTCTGACCTCCTCAGAGGGGGGAATTCTAAAGGGTTGATATCAGAAACCCTGTCATCACTTGTTTGGTAACTGTCACCACTTACTTCCCTATCAGATACGTCATCATGCCTAAAGTTGTTGTTAAATTTACTTTGACTCAAAGGAGGGGAAGGGTATGCTCTGTGTTCAGCATACTCCTAGTTCGTCTGGATACAGTTATTCACATACTTAATTTTGTCATTAGGGTTTACCATTTTCTTGTCGTTGTCTTTGACAAGACAGTCTAGGAGTTCGCATCTGTGTCTGTTAAAGAGTTTAACCAGTTCCACATGTAATTCAGAGCCCTTGACCAACCCTGTAGGATACCGCCAAAGTCGGAGTCCTTTTGGAACCTGCTCTCTCCTTATACACTCACGGAGATAACTGTTCTCAAGTTGTAGTTTCCGGTATTCAAAAATATGTTTTTCTAGTTGGTCAAGTTGCTGGTTGAGTGAACCGTTAGTGTCCCTGTTGTTGAATGGTGTGGTACACCATTCACGATCACCCTCGAGCCACTGCCTTAATGTTTTTCTTCCATTAAAGGAAGTACTGGCCCTGGAAGTGCCTAGGTTAGGGGAAGTCCGTTCCTCATCTCTCCCTGCTGTACTAGCTCTCTCAGTCTGTTGACGTTGAGCCAGTGTAATACCATAGTTATTCAACTCGTCCTCACCAGCATTGCTGCTTGTTCGTCTGGGTTGAGACGATGAGAAACCCAAACCATCCTTCTGTTGGGTCAGCTTCTCCATAAGTGTAACTAAATTTCCAACTGTACAATTGAGGTTTTGAAGAGAAAATGCCAAAGAACCAAGTGTGGGTGGATCCCCACCTTCTACTCCTTCCATAATACTCTACCCCAAAAAAACAAGTTATGAGACAAACTGATAGTCACCAGGAAAGAAAGAAAAGGATCTACACTATCGATGTGTTTAGCACTTTCGTTTTTTAATAAAAACTTCTTCAGAATAACAAACATAACAAAACTGACCCTTTATATATACACTCCCATTCCACATGATCAATTAATGACATCACAGTCAATTACTAGAAACTCATTACAGTCTCATAAAATGAATTGTAGTCACCTGAACTAAAATAACTAGTGTAATAAAGCTAGTAAAACATACAACCTCACATAAAAACAAGACAAAAACAAAAAGTATGACATTATAAGGTTTTTTAAAATGTAACATTGTAAAAATTCTTTTAAAAGTACCCTTCTGTTTTTAATCTAAGGACAGAGCTGATAGATATGTGAGTATTTAAACCGGGGTATTGTGTGGCATTAGTTCTAAGCTGCCATCTAAGTTCTCTATTTTCCAAAAAATCATTAAGAGGTCCACCGATATCTCCCAGTATAACTTGCTCAAGGACTGAGAACCTAAAAGTGTGCCCTACATTATTTATAATATGGACAGCCAAGACATTTTTTATATCTTGTTTCTTAATATCATAGAAATGTTGGTACATTCTACTCCTAAGGGAGTTGATCGTTTTGCCAATATAGAAACAGGGACACTGAGCACACATCCCTACGTAAACAACAGCCTTACTGCTACAAGTGTATTTCTTTTTATATGTAAATTTCCCAAAATTTGGAATACGAATTTCAGTTCCTTCCAGAATGTGTTTACATTGTAAACAGAACCCACACTTGTACATGCCCCTAGTTCCAGAACACACTTCCTGTGTTCTCTCTAACATATTTTTAATGGTGGTGTCCTTTTTATATATTATGTTCGGCGCTACTCCTACTATGTCTACATATTCCTTACTGGTGTTAAATAAATTCCAATTATGTTGAATTGTATTACTAATACTTGTGAACTGCAAATTATATTTAGAAATAGCAGCCCTGTTAAATATTTTGTTCTCAGTTCTATGTTCCACTTCAGAAAAACTGTCAAATCCTTTTCCTAATAACGGAAAAAATAAACCATTTTCCCTTTTAACAACAACTTCCTGTAATATATTGTTAACAAACTCTAGAGGATAACCCCTATTTACCAACATTAACTTAAGAATGTGGATTTGATGTAAGAAATCATTGAAATCGGACACCATTCTTGCCAGTCTTACCCCCTGCCCCTTTACTAGTGATTTTTTTCTGGTGTAGGGGGTGAAAACTGATGAAATGCAAAAGTGTGTTAGAACAGGTAGGTTTCTAAAAATGGTGGTCTCAAAACAATTATTCAATCTATTTTTACTGATGGTAACATCTAAATAGTCCATTTTGTCATAAGAGATGGTATATGTAAAATCCAAAAAATCTGTGGTTTCTTTAATAAATGCAAGAAAATCATTGAGTGTGTCTTCACTGTCATTCCATAAAATTATAATATCATCCAGATAACGACTGTAATAGTTCCATAATTTTGCATAAGGGCTAGTAAAAATATACTCCTTTTCCCAAAATGCTAAAACTAAGTTAGCAAAAATAGGTGCACAGGTGGCCCCCATAGCTACACTCTTACATTGTTTAAATAGTTGTTCTTCAGAGACAATGATGTTAGTGTCTAAAATAAGTTCCACGAGGCTCCTAATCATAAGTGTCCTATCATGACTTATTTCAGTGTATTGACATAGATATAGGTAAAACCATTCAATACCAATGTCATGGGGGATAACAGAAAACAAATCCCTGACATCTATTGTCAAAAAAACTAAGTTATGGTTGTACATATTCTTATTAATTTTCTTCAAAAGGTCCCAGGAATCCTTTACTATCCAATTACAGTTGCACAAGATGTTTTTTAATTGTGTATCTATAAATTTAGCTATAAAATAAGTTTTTGATGCCTTTGCGTCAACAATAGGTCGAAGGGGGGGAGGGGTTGTAAAGGTCTTTGTGTACTTTTGGTATACCAAACATGGTTGGGATTTTTGGACATTTAACTTCCATATAAGACCGTTCATCTAGTGAGATCTGGCTATTCAAAAAAAGTTCTTCCAACAAAATATCCACTTTCCTATATAGAATATTTTTCTCATTAACACTAACCTGACAGTAGATGTCGGTATAAAGAATCCCAAACATTTTGTTAATATATACATTTTTATCCATGATAACCAACCCACCCCCCTTACCTGGTTTCATGATTCTGACAGTTTTATTCCCACATACATTTTGTAATAATTTCATCTCTTGCGTATTCAGATTGTTCTCTACCTGTAGTGCCCTACCACTATCCTTGAACACCTTACAAATATCGTGTTCGCACATCTTTTCAAAGGTCTGTACTATAGGACATAAGGGGGGATTAAATAAACTTGTTTTTTTACATAAATCTACATTATTAATAGTAGGAACACATTCTTTAAAGCAAAACTGGAAATTCAATTTCCTTGTATAAAGTTTTAAATCTATTAGTGCATCATCCAACCCTCCTTTTTTACTTGGAACAAAAGAAAGGCCTTTTTCAAAAATGTCAGCAATGTCGTGATTAAAAATATAATCACTGTAGTTGTAAACCTTAAAGTCGCTATTTTTGTTACAAAAAAATCTGAACAGAAGTGTCATCTCCACTACTCGTGTTATTTAAAACGTCAAACACATTTATTTCTTCTAATACATTCTCTCCCTCCCCCTGTAGTTGTAGGTGTATTGGCCCATTCCCCCTCTCTGATTCTTTAGCCGTTCTGACCTCCTCAGAGGGGGGAATTCTAAAGGGTTGATATCAGAAACCCTGTCATCACTTGTTTGGTAACTGTCACCACTTACTTCCCTATCAGATACGTCATCATGCCTAAAGTTGTTGTTAAATTTACTTTGACTCAAAGGAGGGGAGGGGTATGCTCTGTGTTCAGCATACTCCTAGTCCGCCTGGATACAGTTATTCACATACTTAATTTTGTCATTAGGATTTACCATTTTCTTGTCATTGTCTTTGACAAGACAGTCCAGGAGTTCGCATCTGTGTCTGTTAAAGAGTTTATCCAGTTCCACATGTAATTCAGAGCCCTTGACCAACCCTGTAGAATACCGCCAAAGTCGGAGTCCTTTTGGAACCTGCTCACTCCTTATACACTCACGGAGATAACTGTTCTTAAGTTGTAGTTTCCGGTATTCGAAAGTATGTTTTTCTAGTTGGTCAAGTTGCTGGTTGAGTGAACCGTTAGTGTCCCTGTTGTTGAATGGTGTGGTACACCATTCACGATCACCCTCGAGCCACTGCCTTAATGTTTTTCTTCCATTAAAGGAAGTACTGGCCCTGGAAGTGCCTAGGTTAGGGGAAGTCCGTTCCTCATCTCTCCCTGCTGTACTAGCTCTCTCAGTCTGTTGACGTTGAGCCAGTGTAATACCATAGTTATTCAACTCGTCCTCACCAGCATTGCTGCTTGTTCGTCTGGGTTGAGACGCATGAGAAACCTGCGAACCATCCTTCTGTTGGGTCAGCTTCTCCATAAGTGTAACTAAATTTCCAACTGTACAATTGAGGTTTTGAAGAGAAAATGCCAAAGAACCAAGTGTGGGTGGATCCCCACCTTCTACTCCTTCCATAATACTCTACCCCAAAAAAACAAGTTATGAGACAAACTGATAGTCACCAGGAAAGAAAGAAAAGGATCCACACTATCGATGTGTTTAGCGCTTTCGTTTTTTAATAAAAACTTCTTCAGAATAACAAACATAACAAAACTGACCCTTTATATATACACTCCCATGCCACATGATCAATTAATGACATCACAGTCAATTACTAGAAACTCATTACAGTCTCATAAAATGAATTGTAGTCACCTGAACTAAAATAACTAGTGTAATAAAGCTAGTAAAACATACAACCTCACATAAAAACAAGACAAAAACAAAAAGTATGACATTATAAGGTTTTTTAAAATGTAACATTGTAAAAATTCTTTTAAAAGTACCCTTCTGTTTTTAATCTAAGGACGGAGCTGATAGATATGTGAATATTTAAACCTGGGTATTGTGTGGCATTAGTTCTAAGCTGCCATCTAAGTTCTCTATTTTCCAAAAAATCATTAAGCGGTCCACCTCTATCTCCCAGTATAACTTGCTCAAGGACTGAGAACCTAAAAGTGTGCCCTACATTATTTATAATATGGACAGCCAAGACATTTTTTATATCTTGTTTCTTAATATCATAGAAATGTTGGTACATTATACTCCTAAGGGAGTTGATCGTTTTGCCAATATAGAAACAGGGACACTGAGCACACATCCCTATGTAAACAACAGCCTTACTGCTACAAGTGTATTTCTTTTTATATGTAAATTTCCCAAAATAAGGAATACGAATTTCAGTTCCTTCCAGAATGTGTTTAGATTGTAAACAGAACCCACACTTGTACATGCCCCTAGTTCCAGAACACACTTCCTGTGTTCTCTCTAACATATTTTTAATGGTGGTGTCCTTTTTATATATTATGTTCGGCCCTACACCTACTATGTCTACATATTCTTTGCTGGTGTTAAATAAATTCCAGTTATGTTGAATTATATTACTAATACTTGTGAACTGCAAATTATATTTAAAAATAGCAGCCCTGTTAAATATTTTGTTCTCAGTTCTATGTTCCACTTCAGAAAAACTGTCAAATCCTTTTCCTAATAACGGAAAAAATAAACCATTTTCCCTTTTAACAACAACTTCCTGTAATATATTGTTAACAAACTCTAGGGGATAACCCCTATTTACCAACATTCCCTTAAGAATGTGGATTTGATCTAAGAAATCATTGAAATCGGACACCATTCTTGCCAGTCTTACCCCCTGCCCCTTTACTAGTGATTTTTTTCTGGTGTAGGGGGTGAAAACCGGTGAAATGCAAAAGTGTGTTAGAACAGGTAGGTTTCTAAAAATGGTGGTCTCAAAACAATTACTCAATCTATTTTTACTGATGGTAACATCTAAATAGTCTATTTTGTCATAAGAGATGGTGTATGTAAAATCCAAAAAATCTGTGGTTTCTTTAATAAATGCAAGAAAATCATTGAGTGTGTCTTCACTGTCATTCCATAAAATTATAATATCATCCAGATAACGACTGTAATAGTTCCATAATTTTGCATAAGGACTAGTAAAAATATATTCCTTTTCCCAAAATGCTAAAACTAAGTTAGCAAAAATAGGTGCACAGGTGGCCCCCATAGCTACACCCTTACATTGTTTAAATAGTTGCTCTTCAAAGACAATGATGTTAGTGTCTAAAATAAGTTGCATGAGGCTCCTAATCATAAGTGTGCTATCATGACTTTTTTCAGTGTATTGACATAGATATAGGTAAAACCATTCAAGACCAATGTCGTGGGGGATAACAGAAAACAAATCCCTGACATCTATTGTCAAAAAAACTAAGTTATGGTTGTACATATTCTTATTAATTTTCTTCAAAAGGTCCCAGGAATCCTTTACTATCCAATTACAGTTGCACAAGATGTTTTTTAATTGTGTATCTATGAATTTAGCTATAAAATAAGTTTTTGATGCCTTTGCGTCAACAATAGGTCGAAGGGGGGGTTGTAAAGGTATTTGAGTAATTTTGGTATACCAAAATGGTTGGGATTTTTGGACATTTAACTTCCACATAAGACCGTTCATCTAGTGAGATCTGTCTATTCAAAAAAAGTTCTTCCAGCAAAATATCCACTTCCCTATATAGAATATTTTTCTCATTAACACTAACCTGACAGTAGGTATCAGTATAAAGAATCCCAAACATTTTGTTAATATATACATTTTTATCCATGATAACCAACCCACCCCCCTTATCTGGTTTCATGATTCTGACAGTTTTATTCCCACATACATTTTGTAATAATTCCATCTCTTGCGTATTCAGATTGTTCTCCACCTGTAGTGCCCTACCACTATCCTTGAACACCTTATGAATATCGTGTTCGCACATCTTTTCAAAGGTCTGTACTATAGGACATAAGGGGGGATTAAATAAACTTGTTTTTTTACATAAATCTACATTATTAATATTAGGGACACATTCTTTAAAGCAAAACTGGAAATTCAATTTCCTTGTATAAAGTTTTAAATCTATTAGTGCATCATCCAACCCTCCTTTTTTACTTGGAACAAAAGAAAGGCCTTTTTCAAAAATGTCAGCAATGTCGTGATTAAAAATATAATCACTGTAGTTGTAAACCTTAAAGTCGCTATTTTTGTTACAAAAAATCTGAACAGAAGTGTCATCTCCACTACTCGTGTTATTTAAAACGTCAAACACATTTATTTCTTCTAATACATTCTCCCCCTCCCCCTGTAGTTGTATTGCCCCACTCCCCCATTCTGGGGTGGAGTGTTATCATTATTAGTTGACTGCATTGTATCACTCTTTCTCAAAAATGTTTTCATTCTTGATATCTTCAGAAAATGCACACTAACGTAAATCGTGTCATTCTAAAACAGTTCTAAGTTTATAAGCGCCCTACTAAAAATTTGTTCCTGATTTCAGACCATTGTCCCCCTCCACACATTATGTTGGGCTAATGGCTATGTTTAAAATTTTTTGTGCTGAGATGCTGAGTGTTATATGAGTTCTGCGGTCTTCCAACTCTTAAGCTGCATTTCTTTATATAGAGGAAACATTTGAAACACAAAACACTGAACATCCGCCTTACAAACTGCAGGATAACATGCGATCGTACCTACCAATTATTCCTGATTTTGCCTTCTTGTATTGCCCTGCCTCTGGCAAATGCTTGATTTTCTGTTAAATTGTTGAGAATTTCAACAACTCAGTATATCTTATTGTTCAAAATGCATACTGACACAAAATCTGTAAGGGAATTAGGATAGATGCCTGAATCTGAATCCTTATACACGTCCCCTGGCATTTTCTACATGTGGGTCATGAAATCAATGACACGGCAATTGTTCCTGTAGTTAGCAAGGAGTAGCAGATGAACTTCCTTAAAGGAGAAGACACCACCATCATGTGGTGTTTTTTTTTATTTGAAGCCCCTTAAAGGTGGGATGGTTCCGGCACCCTTGTCTGCATACTGAAATCGGGATTTAATGGGGCCAATCGGGAATTTGTGGCATCATATTATTTTGAGCCCAAAACCAGGAAATGCCAAGGAACTTGGTACATTTGAGAGGTATGTTATGAATGCAATGTGTGCTATGAGTTGTACCAACATTATTTTGTAATTTTTTTATCCACATTGCCTCATCAAAGTCTCTGTTACCTCCTAACAGCTGATTACTATCCATACTATCCAGGGCCCCCAGAAGTTTTCCATCTCTCTTTAGGGGTGATATCGCCTAAGTTGAGAACCACTGGTTAAAGTGAAAGTATCTCACATTTAAGTTATTGGTTACTAAAAAAGTAATATATTACTATTACTTTATTGCTATTTTGAAAAAGTAACTAGTTACTAGAAATTGTAATATATTACAGTAACATATTACATATTGTAATATATTACTCCCATCACTATATATATATATATATATATATATATATATATATATATATATATACAACTGCTTTTACTGTTTCTGTGCTTTTTCCTACTTTATTACTTTGGCTTTTTTGCTGCATGTTCCTAAAGGGTTCGGTTTAGGGTTGCCACCATTTCAGATGCCCAAAGTGGGACATTTTTGGTACAAACATCAGATTTTGCAGGCCAAAACATACCCACAGCCAGTACAAAGGACAGAACTTCAATTTTTTGCCTAAATGAAAGCTTATTCTTGTAGCAGTTTAGTTGCTTATTCTGTTTCTTATAACATTTAGGTGTTTCAGATACAGAATAACTGTTTTATGCAACTATTACATGAAATATAGGAAATAGTTTTGTCCTAAAATCTCAGGACATTTGCCATTTTTACAATTTTTTTGCAGGACACAACTGCCCAAAGAGGGACTGTCCCTTGCAAAGTGGGACAGGTGGTAACCCTAGTTCAGTTGCATTTAATCTGCTTTAGTTATTATTGCTTGTTAGTAGCCTGATCAAATTGTAAATATTCTAAGCTTCTTAGTTTTGATTTAAGAACTTGGGCTTCAAACTAGTTATCTTACATAAAGAAGGTATGTGGTCTACGCTCTTGTGGCAGGAGAGGTAGCTTACACCCTTCTAAGTTGGGAATTGATGGTTGAAGGCTTATTGTGTCTGTTATTCTGAAAGCAGCTTAATTCTGATTTAAGTATTTGGGGTTCAAACCAGTTATTTTACATTAAGAAAGTTTGTGGTCTACACCCTTGTGGGAGGAAAGGGTAGTCTCCACCCTTCTGAGCTGGCAATTGCTGGTGAAGGCTTATTGTGCATGTTTTTTCTAAGTGCCTTTTTTTCTGGTTTAAGCATTTGGGATCCAAACCAGTTATTTTATATTAATAAGGTTGGTGCTCTACATTCTCATGGCATTACTGTCTAGACAGATTTTATTTTAACTACTAGAGTATCTAGTTTTCACATAGCTGAGCATTGCTCATCAAGTTTCTTGTCTTATTGACTTGTTCAATATTTAGGTTTTCCTCACTCCACCCTAGTAGATCATTAGTCATGGATACGTACTTTCCAATTCTCTCTGTGGCCAGTCTGGTTGAGATGGGTATTCTGAGGCATTGTAGCAATTGCCTCATGTACACTGACAACCCATTTATTATTAATAAAACAGATACAGTATGTGAGAGGTGTAAATGCCCTTTAACACTGGAGACAAAACTCTCTCATATACCCAAAACTAACCCTAAAGTGGTTGCCAGTGACACGAGCAGTATGCCTACTGCACAAGGTGAAGATCCTATACATCTGCTTATGCTAAGGCACACTTATAGGCAACCCTCCTAAAACAGTAAGATCTCCTGCACAATACAATGAAAGAATGGGTCATCAGCCATCACATAAACACTCTATTAAAACACCACCCTCAGCTACACATAGTAACACTGTATCCATTGCCTCTACTGACAAGCCCTTAAGGCAGACTAGCACACAGTCATTGGTGATTCTATAGTGAGGCACACCAGTGTCCTCCTTACCAGACTTATTAAGGAGCGAGTCATGGTCAGCTGCCTTTCCAGGGCTAGGATCAGTCAAGTCACACAGGCACTCGGGTCATTGAACCACAGGTACCAGTATGACTCTGTCATAGTCCGCGTGGGTGTTAATGACCAGAGATGTACCTCCCTTGACTATGTGAAGTGAGACATGATTGAGCTCACTGACTATGTGTCTCAGGCAGGTATGAGCCCAGCACTGAGCAGCATTACTACCTTCTCCAAGGATGATGCCACGTTACCAACAGAAATGATTGATTTTAACAACTGGCTTAGCTTCTGATGTCAATCCAGAGGGTACAATAGCTGACAGCCTGGGAGGATATAGTTGATAGACCATGCTGCTTTGCCAGAAATGGTCTGCACTTATCCCCTCTAGACTTTCAGATATTGGCAAAGACCTTTTCCACCCTCATAAGCCTTTTTTAGGCAGTGCCAAACTGATAAACCTACTGACTTAACTGAACATATGAAGGAATATCTGAAGGTGGTACTGCTCAATGCTAGAAGTCTTAACAAGAAACTCCAGTCCATGCAAGCCTTCCTCTCCTTGGAGAGTGTAGACATCTGTGTAGTAATGGAGATACGGTTTAAAGTCACACAGAGTACCCCAGCAGTACAAGGTTAGAATGCCTTTCACACCTTTAGACCAGGTACTGCACAGGAGAGTACTAAAGGTGGAGGGGTCTCAGTCTGTATTAAAACCAGCCTCACATCCAGACTAGTTAAAGTATATGACCCACCCACTGAAACTCATACACGTGAAACTCACCATAGACAGGGTGCCATACCATATCCTTGCAAACTATAGGTCCTCCTCCATATCAACCAGCAGAACCAAAAGTAAACCAAGAAGAAGTAAAGCAAAAACCTTTCTGGTCCAAACGACAAGGACTAACGCAAAATGTACCAAGTAGATTTCCAAGCCACACAATTCAGCTGATATAATGAAGATAAGGCAATTCGATGAATAATGGTCAATTCCAGTCCAAAATGCAGCAAAAAAGCTTTAATAAACCAAACAACAAAAAGAGATAAACACCTCCTCCATATCACCGGAAACCCATACTACCTATCTCAATGCACTAGAACCCCTCACCATTCAACCCAATATGATATTGAATGACATATAATAAATAGCATGAAACATGACTTCTCTGGTCTACTTGAATGACTCTTCAACTAGAGCCATCAGACAGATTTTGTACCCAAGGAATGGAAGACAGTTACAGTCTTTCTCCTGCACAAAGGAGGTCTGACCACTGATCAGGGTAACTACAGTCCATAAGTTTTACCAGCCCTGTATGTATGGCCATGGAAAGAATCATTGTGGGTATTATAAATGAGGACATAGGTAACCTGCAAATGCTGGACTCATCACAGTTTGGCTTTGTTAAAGGACGGTCATGCCTATTAAATCTGGTGGACTTTTTCTGAGAAGGTCACCAAAGCACTGGAAGAAAGCAAGACTGCCCACAGCCCTTCTCAACCTGGTCAAGGTTTTTCATACAATACCACACTCAGCCATTGTAGACAAGCTCGTTGATTTAGGTATCACCCAAGGGATATCCAACTGGCTGACTGATAGGACCCCGGAGGTCACAGTAGGTGAGGCCAGTCACTAGTGGAGTACCCCAGGACTTGGTACTGGGCCCGCTCCTTTTTTGGCACCTATTAATCTGAAATGGAAGCAAATGCTGAAGGTTTATGGCTGCCTAAGCTAGCAGATGATTGCAAGCTGGGGATTATCATTGACTCCCCTTCAGACACTAGCATTCTTCAAGAAGGTCTATCTCTGACTAACAAATGATGCCAAAGCCATGATTTTAAACTCAGTGATAAGAAATGCATAATTGTACCTTTTGGGAAGTCAACAATCCCAGCTAATTGCCATGTTGATACTGCACCCCTAAGAGTAGACCCAGTGGTCAGGGATCTGGGTACATACATAGACAGTAGCCTTACGTTTGACCACCATGTGGCCACAGTGGTGAGGAAATCCTTTTATGTTGCACAACTTATAAGTAAGGGCATGGCATCTAAGTCCAAAGAGGTAATTTTACCACTGTACTCCACCCTTATCAGACCAATCATAGAGTACAGCGGTCCCTTCTGTATGTACCTGACCAGGCATATGCAGCAACTAGAGCAGCCTCAGTGGTTTCTTAGAAAAAGAATACAAAGTAACAAACTTGCCTTATATAGAGCACCTTAAAACCCTTTCCCTCTACACAGTCTCCTACAGATTGCTGAGGGGTAATCTAAGCCTGGTTTAGAAGACATCCACAAACACAACACTTTTGAATCTCCTACATATTTGCAAGCCAGATAGTACGAGAAATACAAGGTCTAGGGAAGTGAATCTTGTCTGTGACTTAAACACAACATGCTGGAGAGACAGATGTGTGTCCTAGGGACTGGCCATCCTATGAAACAGGCTTCCATCTACGTGAAGATGAGTTCATCTATTACCCAGCTTAAGCACAACCTAGACCAGTCAATAGGGAACAGGAAATTTACACCGGGCCTTGCACCCATGTCTTCTATGGATAGAGGTAGCATATAAATACCTGGCCCTCAATGTTCTATTTGGATACAGGACATCATTATTGTTTTTGGGACAACTTGGTTAGGTTTAGAAAGTCCCGCCCTGGGTCATTAGCCTAGTAGTGGTCTATTAATCAATGAATATTTGAATATGTTAGTCATTTTACTAAGCCAGTTACTGGAAAATCCTGTCCCATTGCTATGGGAATAAGTGTATGTATTTGCACATTTTGATCACATGCAACTGTTTAGCACCTTCTGGCATACCTCTCAATCTCTTAGAGCAAGAAATCTGGGCAAAGTCACAAATAGTGGAGGGGACAAAGGCCCAAAAATAGGGATACTTAATACAAAATTAGAAAGTTGATAGAATACCAGGTTTTGTATTAGCATGAATTTTCTGAAGGGTACAAAGTCTGAAACTCAAATGTCTACCATTATTTTCTGACTTCAGTCCTTAACAATTTGCCAGTGATTTTCCAGAAAACCATCATTTTATGAGAAACAGAACAAAAACATGAGGTAAAAATCTGGACATTCTACAAAAATCTGGACAGTTGAGAGGTATGCAGGCTTTTGGTCACATACAACTGTTTACCACCTTTTGGTCTCATGCAGTCGTTTTCCTTTCACCAGGCTATACATTTTCAGAGCAAGAAAAGAGTTGGATAGAATTATCATTTCAATCCATGGGCCCATCTCAAATGTAAATTCTTTGAATTTCATTGATGAGGAGACCAAGGCTGAAGCTACAATATTAGGGATGTGTCGTGGTGTCGAGACTTGAAATAGTGAAAATATATTTAGACCAACACAAATTATATTCTTCAGCATTTTTACTTATCTCTGAAAACTTCAAGTACTTAATTTCCTCTGTTGGTTTTCTTAATGTGGGTTTGTTACAATTTTTACAATTCAGCTAAGTAAAAGTGAAGCTATCAAACATCAGGACTTTGTGTTTGATTTTAACGATGTTATTTCCTCTTGTGCTGTAGTTTGTATCAGTCCTCAGATAGCAATTATATTTTTTTGTATTGCTCTTTCAGTAAGTTTGCATTCCCCATCTTATCTTTCCTGCACCTCCTTTGAAGAGCTTATCTGTCTTTGATTTCTCATTGCTTTGATATTTGAAGCTGTTGTTTTGATATTGTAGTAAGTGGGTGACCCAATTAAACCTTTCTGACCTTTCTGCCCAGCTTTACTATATATTCAAAATCTGTTGAAAGCTCACTGAATAATTAAGTTTTTAGTCAGCCTAAGCACAAAAAATGTTGCTTTAGCTCATGACATTAAATGTGCTTGTTAGCCATACGTGGTACATTAAATGTGCCTGTTAGCCAGACATGGTACATTAAATGTGCCTGTTAGCCAGACGGGTTACATTAAATGTGCATGTTAGCCAGACATGGTGCTGTTTACGAGCTGCTCAACTGTTGCTAAATAGCCATACTTTTGCAGTATCCCACGAGAATTTCCTAATTGTGAAAAAAAAAACTCAGGAGTGCTTTATGAGAATTACAATGAATAGTGTTTCATTTTTAGTATGCTTTGTTATCCAGTTAAATAACACAGATCAATTAAGGAATGAGGTTTTTAATAAACCACATTTTTCTAGACCATATTCCTTTTTCACATAAAACTGTCAGACTAGTTTTAGCTGACAAGTGCTATGGGGAAAACTGGCCTAGGTGTTCAAGTTATCAAAGAAATTAAACAAAGAAAAGTCACTTTTGGTAGAAGTATCATTTTGTATTCTGCTGTTTTCCTGTTTTCAGTTCTAATTTATGTTTAGACACTTCAAAAGTTCTGCAGTTTTGTTGTGAGTGAATGACATCTAATAAGTATTTTTGTATAAATTGGAGGAGAGATGCACATTCTTGGTTGGTTAAACAATTGCAGCTTTTCTTTGTCACTCAGAAACGAGGCTGTTTTATAATAAATTAATATATTTAGCAAACTGTGTTTCTTGCAGGTAATAGTTTTACCCCATGGTGTATAAAAGAGGCAGACCTGCTTAACCTTGGAGGGTGGCACTTCTTAAAGAGTGACAGACGGAAAATGTTAACGATCTGTAAGATACTAATTACTCAGTAATTTCCCATATTTAAACGGTGAAACCTCATTATATTGGACTGTGCTAAAACAGATGTCCTAAATCAACAGGCAAGCTTTTTCATGCTAATGTGGCAGCATGTAATGTCTTCTAATACCACAGTAGTATATAATTGTCATTCATCACTAGCAAAACATATTTCTGCTGTGTTGATCCACTTTTAAAGGTCTCTTGAAGCTCACTGTAATGAAATTTTACTCTCACTGCTTGTTGCAAGATTTCTGAGCCTGAATGCATGTGAAATGCTTTTCAAATTGTGTTACGCTTCCTTACGTGCAGGTTAGAGTAAACCCATCTGTGTGATCCACACTTACTCATGGTTTAAATTTTGAATGTGAAAATGTTGCATTACCTTTGGGAAGAAGAAACAGACAAGGAAAGACAAAAAAAACACCAAAGAAATTATGAAGATATCTTAAAGTAAAGGACAAGGGTTTCATTGGAAAGTGAAACTCTGTTATTACTGTTAGTACAATAACAAAGAGGTTTACGGTCATCATTTGACAGATCAAATCTGTATTAATCAGAACAAACCCAACAAAGTGACATGTAAATGAAATATGGAGCATTAAAGTGTAAAGGTGATTTTGCAGGGGAAGTGTTCTTCTCCAACGTTGTGTGACCTTTCGGTTGCTATGTATAATTTTTGTGAGGCCTGAGGAATGCAGAAAGTTATCCAACTGCAAAACACTTCTTTACATGATAACATTCTATACTTTGATGAAGGAGCAACTAAGCCAGGGTTCAGTAGCTCCATCCTACATTATTTCATAAGAGATACTAGATGAAGTTAAATGGGCTTTACAAAGTGTTTGCTGTACGTGAAGAACTATTAAATTTAGAACCTAAACTAAAAAACACAAATGTTGAAGTAACATCCTACAGTACTACCTGAAGCATTGGTTTAAACAGGATTTTTTACAAAATATAACTGTATAACTTTTTTCAAATTAGACCTGAATGTGTGCACATACCTGTGAAAGGTGATTGCAGACAAAACTGCAGACAACTATATTTCAGTAAAGACTTTTGACAGATTACCAGCACAACAATGCGCGAAATAATTCAGGCATGCAGCAGTCATGGAAGTCAAAATTTTTTTTTTGTCTTACAAAAGTCATGTAAATTGCAGAATGCTTAAGAGAAGGAAGTAAAACACGTTTGTAAATAAACTAAAAGCATGTAGGTATCTTTCTTAAGCTGAAGAAAAAAAAAATCCTGTATCTGAATTTATTAGTTACCCAATGCTTTAGCATTTTCCGCTTCATTTCGATTCTGTCAGCTCACCACTAGTGTTTTAAGAACAAAGACCTTGTTACTTTCCAAAGGTAAAAGGATGCAATTTTATTTCATCTTACTAGTCAATGCCTGGTAGCCCTGGATGATGTCATGATGTACTGCCAAAATTTGAAAGCACATTTGGAAGACGTAAGCAGTTTCCCCTTACCTAGGAAATGGGCAAGTGATTTAATTAATCTCACCAAATATTCACTGGACATACAGGAAATAATAGACCTGGGCAGTGAATTGTGAAAATAACAAGTAAATACAGAATCACCCTAAATGGGTGAAATAGCTATATGTCATTTTCCCATAAATAATAATAAGAAAAAAAGTCTGACCATTTGTTTTAGGGACTGATATTTACTGTTAATGATTTTACAACCAGTTTTTGAATGCACTTACCACTGACTGAATAGAACACAAAGTGTTCTGGGTTAACAGGAAACTGATGATTGATTTGTGATGACGTTGATAAGATCCTTATGACTAAGCCACATTCACCATTTTTTTTTTAGGTATTCACATGACAATTAATATTTTCTGTAAACATATGCACTCGGCAAACATTTGAGTCATCCTTTTTATTGCTCTAGCATTCAGATTACACTCCACCAAGCTATCACAGCTCGTTTCAGTACATGAGGTACGCAGGACATGACATTTCTACTTACAGTAAACTCTCAGTTAACTGGAACTCAAGCAACCGGCATTCTCAGCAACCTGCAAAAAAACAAAAAAAAAAGAAGAAATACAGTACAGGTTTCATGTGTTGCACTTTCTGTCCCCCATCCCCCCGCAGAAACATACCTTATGTTTTTGTAGTTTTAGAGTTTTAAAAAAGAAGATAGGAATAAATTCACTCTCTCCTCAACCTGAGAACAACAAATAGTATAGGGTACGGTATTAGTGAGGCCTACTTTTAATAGTAACTCTCAAGCAACCAGAAACCACAGTTATCCGACGTCTACCAATTCCCATGGGTGCCGGTTAACTAAGAGTTTACTGTAATAGGAGAAAGTCAAAGGACTCTGCCTTCCCCATTGTTTTTGTCTGTTTATTTTTTGTCACATTTTCTAGGGGTATATAAGGAAATAGCTGAGCTAAAAGGGGCCACAACCAGTTTTATTATCACTGTCTTCTTTTGTTGTTCTTTTGTTGTATCCCGTTGTTTTTTTTCCTTCCTTAACTTGTTAGTTTAAGCTCATAGATTACATGCTAGTGTCTGTGTGAAACAAAAGGGTGCTATCTCTGTCTGTACCTAGAAGGCAATGAATCACAGATAGGCATTTGCTGAATTTAAAAATATATGCATCTTGTAGCTCAACATAAGTTTTATACCATGAGCTGCTGATGGCAGAGTCTGGGGATTTAGAAGGTAAGTGCAATGAAATGTGGAGGAATTTGGCCATAATGCTATTAGAAAAGCTGAAGAAGATGTCTCAGAGGGCTTGGACATGCCTTCATTCTGCTTTGGGGGTGACTAGATAGGTAATCGTCTCTCCCTCCATGAATGTAGTTAGCAAAGCAAAGTATTTGTGATGCCACATCTCTGGACCAGTAATCAAGGAGCCTTAATCCTCACCACTGGGACCAGTTCATAGGTTCATAGGTGGGTACTAAGCTATCTGCCCAAAGGCATTTATAAGCCTAGGCAGAATGTGTTGGCTTTCACCTCCCCCTTAGATTAGTTCCCTGTGCCTCTGTCCAGCAGAGCCACTGAAGTGATCCCCGAGGTAAACTTTCTGTTTCCCATCCACTCGTCAAGGTTTCCTTTGAAGAGTGTTAGCGAGGAGCTCTGCCTAATGTAGACTGGAATCTTGTTCCAAAGCATGGGAAGTCTCTGGGACAGGAATCTATCCCTCCAGCATGTCCTATTTATTGTTGTGGTGAGGTTTAGATCCCTAGAGCATGTGGCTCGAGGGGATAAGGTTTTCTTTAGGTGGAGCATGTCCATCAGTTCTGGGTTGGACATGGTCTTGTATGTCAGGCAGAGGTCACCTCTGAGTAGGCGGTATGCAACCGAGTACAACTGGAGTTTCTTCAGTCGAGCTGCATAGGGCATCTGTTTGAGGCCATTGATCCTCTTGGTGAGGTACTTCTGTGGTCTTTCCAGCTGTTGCAGGTGTCTTGTAAGGTACATCCCAAATGGAGCATTATACTCTAAGATGGGTCTGATGAGTGATGAGTAGAGGGGCACAATGACCTCTTTTGATCTGGATGCAAACCCTTTTGTGATTAGGTGGGCCACAGAGAAGGATTTTCTAACCACTTTGGCAATGTGATTATCAAAGGTAAGATTACTATCTACTTGGGTCCCCAGATCCCTTATTACGTCTTCCGTATTTAGGGGACTGCCACCTATGTGGTAGTTTGTGGGCACTTTGTTTTTTCCAAAGGGGATGACTATGCACTTTTTGGCATTTAGCTTGAGGCCATGGTTTTGACACCAGGTATCCATCTTAGTGAGACCCTTTTGGAGGATGTCTGTGTCAGCCGGAGAGTCAATTATAGCCCCTAGTTTACAGTCGTCTGCGAACTTGGTCAGCCATAGTCCTCCTGTGCTTTCCTGTACCTCTGAGAAGTATATGCCGAACAGGAGGGGGTCTCAGGACCGAGCCCTGGGGAACACCACTTGTAACCGGTTTAGAGACGGACCTAGCTCCCGCAACTGTCACCATGTGGGTTCTGTCTGTGAGCCAGTTGGCAACCCATCTTGTGACGTAGGGGTTTATGTTCAAGCTGGTGAGCTTGTCTATAATACCAGAATGAGGAATGGTGTCAAAGGCCTTGGCGAGGTCTAGGTAGGCTGTGTGTACCACTTTTCCCTCATCTATAGCCTTGGTAACTGTCTCAAAGAAGTCCACCAGGTTTAGGAGGCATGATCTGCCCTTAACAAAGCCAAACTGGGTAGGGTCCAGTGTTTGGAGGTTCCCAATGTCTCTGTTAATGAGTTCCATGATGATGCGCTCCATAGCCTTGCAGACCAAGATAGTCAGGCTTATAGGGTGATAGTTCCCAGGGTCTGTTGTGGCTCCACCTTTGTGGAGCAGGATAACCTTTGGTGTGTGCCACTGTATGGGTACATAGCCTGTGGAGAGGCTAAGCTTGGACAGTGTGTTTAGGTGAGGGGTTAGTTCATCTTGCCTGGGACACCATCCGGTCCCATTGATGCTGAGTTTTTGGCTTTGGAGAGGGCTGTTTTAACCTGAGTGTCTGTGATTTCAGGGACTCTACATTCTTCTGGTATGGTTATGGGTCCATTTGGGGGTAAGATGGGAGTGAAGTTTGCACTGAACCTGTCAGCCAGTTCAGTGTATTTTGTGCCATTCTGCACTAATTCTGAGCAGATCTGAGCATTGCCACTTAGATTATTGACATAGCTAAAGAATGCCTTGTGGTTATCTTTGGAGTCCTTGGCAGTTTTTTCAAAGCTGATGATTTTATGAGGGATCGTAGTTTCTTGCTGATACTGATCAGACTTTTCTGTACTAGTTTCCTCCTTCTATTGTATAGCTTGTTTATGGCAGTAGTCCACCAGACTGGTTTTTGGTTTTGCTTGGGATGGCACGATCCATGCATTCTTGTAGCTGCCCATAGAATACATTAGTAAAGGATTTTGCAGCTTGGACAGTGTTATCGTTCAGCATGGGGGCTTTGAAACTTTCCACCTTGGTTTTAAGTAACGTGAAGTTTGCTTTTGAAAAGTTTTTCATGGTGGGGGACATTTACTGAGAGGTTAAACAGATACACACACAGTATTTCCAGATGCAGCTTTCTGCATCAAGTGCAATTTCTCTTAAGAACACACAGAGACCACAGTCAGTCTGGGGCTGGTTTCTTCCTCTTTCTCCAGATCCTTAATAAGACTCCCCATTGGCACATCTATAGAGCTGATTCCTTAGCCAGGGTTCCAAGCCAAGTTCTCCAACATTTTCTCTGTCCAACCAGTGCTTTGTGTCCCTGCCCAAGTAGCTAACATACACACACACACACACACACACACACACACACACACACACACACACACACACGCACACACACATATATACACACACACACACCAGAGAAAGGCTGGTATAGGTTTACTAGCTATGCCCCCTTCTGCCCAGACTGTAAGATAGTTATCACTGCTACCAGAACCCCTCACCTGCTACTTTAAGGCCCTTAATAAAGGATGTCCAATTTTACTGTGTAATATTAATATTAATACAAATGGTAGTGTGACCAAGAGCAAGGCTATTAGGAGTGGCCCACACAGTGTCATCAAATAAATATGCAAGTACTCTGAAAACTTAAATATCTCTACAAAAATCAGCCACAATGAAAGGTTTAAATATATTTATTAATAAATAGTAAAAGAACAATAAAATACTAAGTATATATTCACAGTGACATCAAAGTTCAAAATGCAGGAAATATTTAAAATAACATTGAAGGACAGACTAAGATAAATAAAGAAAAACAATATCTAAGCTAAGCTTCATTATATTCCTGACTGAATCTAAGAGAATTATACTATTCCCTAATAACATACTTAGTAGAGCAAGGCAGATGATGTGGTGAATGGTCCTTCTTGTTGTCAGGCCCAATACAGAATGCTTAGTCTTACTAACAGTTTTCTCAAAATAATATCTAAAATATTACTTCTGAAATAGCTTGCAGATTGACATCACTTCTGGTCATCTGACTTCTAGTTCTCATGCAAACCCCCATTGCTGGCAGCTGACAGGACTTAGCACCTACCTGTAAAAATACACACAAGGGCTTTTGCTCAGATCTTTGACAGGTGCTGGGAGTCATAAAACAATTGCACATCTCCACACTTCCAGAGTAGTCATTTGTTCAAAGACAATACAGAATGCTTCCTAGTACAGACTTTGTGTCTCTGGCTGGCTTGAAGCCTGTGAGATAGCATATTTATGGCCTAGCCTATAAAGTGATTTAATTTCAGATATTTTTCTAAAGTTTGCTGGAGTGAGGTTAACCCTCCAGTTTTCTTTTTTAAAACATATACATTTAAACAGTTACAACAGTGTATGTACATTTCTGTTCTCTCCCGTAAGGGACACTGTGGATACATTTCAAACACAAGCACTTTACAAATACCTTTTCAACACAAACATCTGTAGAAATCAGTTTGATATACACATGACATACAGTTCTAATACATTTGTAACACCAGCATCTTGTATGACATACAGTTCTAATACCTTTGTAACACAAGCATCTTGTATAAATCAGTTTGATATTCACAAATGACATATAATTATTTACAAAATTCCAGATAGCTGTGCTGGCAGTACTTCTTTTCATTACAGTATTAATTTTGCTTTATGACTGGTTTACTGACTCTGGGGTATTGTAATAGTTTATTATTAGTTCTTGTCACTTTCTGTTGATGTAGAGTGGATTTTCCATATTAATCTCTAATCTAAAGCGTATATCTAAAGGTACTGTGTCCAGATCTTGGGATATAATTGTTTCATTCGATCCAACACTTATTAGGCTGATCATTTTGAATAATGCCCCTTATATTTCATTTTAGACTGCACCATCTTGGAGGATGGAGTACATTATGTTGTACCATCCCCTCTGTCAGATACAGTCAAATGATGTTTCCACCCACTTAAAGGAACAACATGACCCATACCAGTGGCAACAATCTTTTAAAAGAAGAGTACACACATCCTGCATCTCTTTCTTCTTTTTTCTATCTGAAGAAAAAAATAAATGATCTTGTGTGGTGGAATTTTGCAGTGCAATGTGCTTATATATTTCCAACAGAACAGTTCACTAAAAACATAATACCTTAGACTACTAGTAAAACGTACACTATGCAAAACCAATGCCTTGTGCTTTGACATCCTTCCTTTTTCTACTAACAAGCCGCAAAAACAAATGGTCTTTGCCAAAGAAAAATGTGTAGACTTCCTTTCTACACGATCAAAGTATTTGACAGCATATACCGCTGTCACACAATTGCACCCTCAATTGTATTTGGCTGGCACTTGACTCTTTCCACAACCTTCACAGCTGGGATAAGGTGAGATCTAAAATAAAATATCACCTGTACCTGTTGAAACACTTGTGACAACTGAAATAACCACAATGCTTTCTCACAAAAACATCATGGCCATAAATCATAAAAACTATGTGGACCATCTCAAAGCATTGTCCCTCTTCTGTGTATCATCCAGGCTATTGAGGGGTGACCTCTGTCTTGCATGCAGAGTGTCAACAGACCATATTCTGTCAAACCTATAATACATGCTCAAGTACAGTGATATCATTAACACCTGCTCTAGGGATCTCAGTCTTTTTTGTAAAATAAATAGAACATGTTGGAGTGATGGGTTTGTAACACAGAGAGTACCACTTATGTGACGTGTCTTCCACTCCACGTAAATCAAAGTGCTTCCCTTACTCTTTTCCAATGTCATTTGTACGAATGGAGGGGTAACCACAAATTAATCCCTGTCCCTCATGGAGTGGGAAAACACATACATTTTCCAACATATCCTTGTTCTTTCTATGTCTGAGTTATTTGTATGCAAAATATAACTATGGTTTTACTTGTACTACAACCATCCAGTCCCCACTATATTTAGTTGAACGGAGAAGCTGAGTATATATATATATATATATATATATATATATATATATATATATATATATATGTAGGTTTACTATTGAAACATCGAACATCACAAAGTAAACCTATCAAAAATGCGGTTTACATGTTCGATGTTCACAATAGTAAACAGCATAATGAATTTGACTCCTGCACTCTGGTGTCCATACTACAATTCACTGAAAGTCATTTTCTGCACCCATCCATGTGGGGGTTGTGCCCCCCCACACCCCCTGCCACTTATATATTCCATCTCCGAGATTTCATTACAGCATGAAAAGTCAACATTGCAACCGTCTCCCAAATGGTTTTCTGCATTCGACTCCCGCACAACTAACTTGCACACAAGCCGCGTTCAACATATTGACTGTGGACTTTCCTGGTTAACAAATGTCAATAAATAAATAAATAAATAATAATAAACAATATTTCCAAACAGCTTTATTAAATTTTCACATATGACAAAGGCAGTCCTACATTTATATAAATGAAAAACATACAAAATTATACCACTTTAGTTGCAAACAGTTTACATCACAGACACCACTGAAACAACTGTAGTTGCAATCACTATAGATCACTTATAAACCATCCAGTCATTGTCAGTTAAGCATTATATGGCTCATTCAAATCCTGCCTTTTAAACCTCATTCCTGCTCTGCATATATTGTTCCCACAATTCCCATTTTTCCTATGTAGTTTGCTCCTTCCTTTTCTAAAGATCCCAATTCCAATTGTTTTATCTCTGTTACTATATTCACTACTTCTAGTAAAGTTGGTCTAGACTTTGATTTGCATTTTCTATTAATTGCTTTTTTGACAACCACCATAATTAGACTGAGAAAATCTTTACTATGTCTAGGCAATTCTGATGCTGTAGCATAACTCAAAAAAATTCATTTCCTCAGTCAGTCCAATCTGCTCACCCAGCATCTCTGACCGAGCGGTCTGCAGGAATACCTAAAGTATGCCAGCTCATTACACTCCCAAAAAATATGTTCCCAGCTACCTCTTTCTTGGCTGTCACACCTCCGACATTTGCTATCTACCTGAGGAAAAATTATTTGGAGTCTACTTGGGTTATAAAAATACCTATGTGAACACTTCCAGGCAAAGATCCTAAATCTTCTAAATTTTGTTGCATGTTATATATCTAAAATATATTGAGACAATTCAATCATCACAGAGTTCTACTGCAATATAGAGCTACTCCACACAGTGCCACAGCAGTAAGCCTTTCATAGCTAATGTTGTGCTATGCAATGCCACAGAAGTAAGCCTTTCATAGCTAATGTTGTGCCACACAATGCCACAGGAGTAAATCAACCCAAGCTAATGCTTGTAAGACAGATAAGAACATGCCAATGCTAGAATCCAAAGTACTGCCAAAAACATGTCAACAAGACAAAATGACCAAAAAACTACAAGTTCATATAAAAAGATCTATCCCATATACTGTTCTACACAACCAGTATCTTCCCTTTAACCAAACCAACCAGTAAGCCTGAAATCTGAGTGGAAGAGAAAGTAGGATGTCAAAATGTTGCAGTACAATAGATGGATGAACTGAGGGCACACATAGTCCAAACCAAAGATGGCTGCAACTGAAGGCATGGTCATGTACATCCTAATGTCAGTGTTTAGTGCCACAACAGGTTGAACTGAGGGCATACGTAGTCCAAACCAAAGATGGCTGCAACTGAAGGCATGGTCATGTACGTCCTAATGTCAGTGTTTAGTGGCACAACAGGTTGAACACTTACCTTTGGTGCTGAAGGCTGTTGGTTCAACTCCCACACTAGGCAGATTGAATACTGACACAGCTGTGCAGCATAACTGTTGCTGCCCTCCTGACTGTGTCATCCTTCAGATGAGATATTAAACTGAGGCCCCATCTGCCTGAATTGGTGGTAGCTCATGTGGATGTAAACAATCCCAGGGTACTTAGTGGAAGTTCCCCAGTGCCCTGGCCAAATTTCCCCTACTAGTATAAACACCAACTCTGGTCTCCCCTGAAGAGAGACTACTAGCCTAGTGGGACTAACCTGAGCTTATGTCTTTGACCTGATTATAATCAGGTCCATATTGAGTAAAGGCAGTCCTGCTTCCACAAAAGAGTTATTTCAGTCCAGTATCCAAGACAAGGGTGGAAGTTCAAAGTCCACAACACATGATGACCTTGTCAAGACTGTTTTGCAGAGTGATTCTACATACAATACTATTTGTTATAGTTTTATGTCAAACCATTTTCCTTCCACAGGTTCAAGTCCAGTACCAGGACTGTTCAAGTGATGCATAGTGGAAGAAAAATTAAAGCAACAGTTCATTACAAATACAGTATTTGAGCAATCTGCTCAGTAGCGTGATATAGCTGATGAACTTTGTGTGCAGATTTAATATGCAAGTTCAGCATTTTCAACTCACAGCTAATGGACATGTTGCTCCAAGTGTAAGCAAAGTAAGCTCAAGCAGCACTGACCAACAATGCTTTTTTTAATTTTTTAACATTAAAACCACAGGAAATAACTTGGGTTATATTTCTACACTGGGTGGTAAGTAGAAAAATGACTACTACTAAAACAAGTAGTGGAAAATTCAGTTTAGTTTGTAACATATACAGATAAAACAGCTTGGTAGAGATTGCTGCAGTATAAATGACATATTAACAGAGCACTTGTATAAACTACTATTTAATTAATAGCAGCATGTATAAGACATTATCAGCTCCATGGTGTACAGGGATAAAGCACTTCCTGTGAGCCAGGATTAGTTTGTGCCCCTGCCTCAGGAGCTGGAGGAACTTGATGTGGAGGGCAGGGTGAGCAAACCATGGTTATCGTAGGAGGAATAAGGCTTGTTGCTCCCAGTGGATACTAGGAGAATGCACCAGGAATCCCTGGGCTCGGCATACACATGCTGCCAAATAATGCCCCGTACTGAAGACAGGGTGACATGGATGTGGAAACAATCATGTTCCAAATGCATACAACATTGCATTCCCTTTTTTGGTGGAGCATTGAGAAATAAATTGTGGAAGCAACGGGGAGAGGCCTACACTGAAAATACTGAGGCTGCATGGATGTTAGTCCTGGAATATACAGGGAGTTTAGAGTTGGCAGGTATGGTGGAAAAAATAAATAAATAAAAAATCAGTATGGATAAGACATTATCTGCCTGTAAGCTGATAGAACTAAGTGGTCAGTCTAGCAATTTGCTAAAGTGAAATATACATGTAATTAGTCTCTGAAGTAAACTGAAGTAAACAATGGAATTAAAAGAAGTCATAACATACAATTGTACAGCATTTACTGAACTTACACATGATAAGGCAAGCCCAAGGTGTGGCTTTAGTGTGACACTAACGAAGAATGTTAGCCATCAAGCAGTTAAACACAAGAGAACCGAGTTAATATTAAAAGGAAGGTGAAGTTGTACCTAGTTAGGTAATATGGTTATCCTAAGATATGATAGTGGGGGATCAGCATACAAAACATTTATAGGACGCTTCACATTGTCACAATAGTAGTAATGCAGGGTAGCTGAATGAAGAGAAGGAAGGAAGTAGATAACATTATGCAGCTTGGATGTTTTATATGACGTTACCTCAGGGACAGACACTGTGTGTGTGTGTGTGTGTGTGTGTGTGTGTGTGTGTGTGTGTGTGTGTGTGTGTGTGTGTGTGTGTACATGTGTGTGTGTGCATGTGTGTGTGTGTGTGTGTACGTGTATTTGTGTTTGTATGTTTGTGTGTCTGTCTCTGTATGTATTTGTGTTTGTATGTGTGTGTGTGTGTGTGTGTGTGTGTACGTGTATTTGTGTTTGTATGTTTGTGTGTCTGTCTCTGTATGTATTTGTGTTTGTATGTGTGCCTGTGTGTGTGTGTGTGTGTGTGTGTGTGTGTGTGTGTGTACGTGTGATTGTGTTTGTATGTTTGTGTCTGTCTCTGTGTGTATTTGTGTTTGTATGTGTGTGTGTGTGTGTGTGTGTGTGTGTGTGTGTGTGTGTGTGTGTGTGTGTACGTGTGATTGTGTTTGTATGTTTGTGTCTGTCTCTGTGTGTATTTGTGTTTGTATGTGTGTGTGTGTGTGTGTGTGTGTGTGTGTGTGTGTGTGTGTGTGTGTGTGTGTGTGTGTGTCTGAAATTGTAGAAGACCAGGTCATGCCTTGCTATAACAAACTTTGAGCTGCACATTTATTCCACACTGGCATTTTTAAAGTTTCTTTTTTTATCCATTTGGAAATAAACAATGTACTTCCCTTTCTGGGTAAAAGTGGATATTTAAGCTAAGCACTGTATCTAAAATCAGTAACTTAATAACTCTTGATGAAGGGCTCATGTCCGCTCAAAGCTTGAGTTATTGCAAACCCTGTGTTTGTTAAAATAAAAGGTATTACATCACATCTGCGTCCCAGTATCTTTCTGTCCACCATGGGGTTGGGTCATTGAAGACCCTAGTTATGTCCACCTCAGTTCTATGTCTACCTCAGAACATGGGCTAGAAAGGATCATTGACATTATGCCTTAAGATTCCAGTTGTTGATATAATGGATT